>NW_026288077.1:300000-337500 GCF_023373465.1 Oncorhynchus keta
CAAACAGACAGAAGTCAACTACTAAACCATACATCAACTACAAACAGAGAGGTCAACTACTAAACCATACATCAACTACAGACAGAGAGGTCAACTACTAAACCATATAGTCAACTACAAACAGAGAGGTCAACTACTAAACCATATATCAACTACAGACAGAGAGGTCAACTACTAAACCATATATCAACTACAAACAGAGAGGTCAACTACTAAACCATACATCAACTACAAACAGAGAGGTCAACTACTAAACCATATATCAACTACAAACAGAGAGGTCAACTACTAAACCATACATCAACTACAAACAGAGAGGTCAACTACTAAACCATACATCAACTACAAACAGAGAGGTCAACTACTAAACCATATATCAACTACAAACAGAGAGGGTCTAAACCATATTCACTACAACAGAGAGGTCAACTACTAAACCATATATCAACTACAGACAGAGAGGTCAACTACTAAACCATATATCAACTACAGACAGAGAGGTCAACTACTAAACCATATATCAACTACAGACAGAGAGGTCAACTACTAAACCATATATCAACTACAGACAGAGAGGTCAACTACAAACAGAGAAATCAACTACAGACAGAGGTCAACTACAGACAGAGAGGTCAACTACTAAACCATATATCAACTACAGACAGAGAGGTCAACTACTAAACCATACATTCACTACAGACAGAGAGGTCAACTACTAAACCATATATCAACTACAGACAGAGAGGTCAACTACTAAACCATACATCACTAACTACTAAACCATACATCAACTACAGACAGAGAGGTCAACTAGCAAACCATACATTCACTACAGACAGAGAGGTCAACTACTAAACCATACATCCACTACAGACAGAGAGGTCAACTACTAAACCATACATCAACTACAGACAGAGAGGTCAACTACTAAACCATATATCAACTACAGACAGAGAGGTTAACTACAGACAGAGAAGTCAACTCCAGACAGAAACAATATTTCTGTGTTCAATAGAACATGTTGTTGACATTTTTGTTGGAGTTTTGTACCCATCCCAGTAAAAAGAGCACCGCTAAATGAATGTCGATGAGAATTCCTAGGTGTGTTTGAACCATTGAAACTGTGGTAACGGTAATAGAGAAGACCAACTCACTGTATTCCAGAGGAGATGAGCGACACGCTGACCACCACCAGATCCAGAATGTTGAAGTAGTTCCGACAGAACGAACCCTTATGGATGAACGCCCCGTACGCTGTCATCTACGAGGTCATGAACCAGGAAGAGAAAACCACAGGAAGCGTAAGACAAAAGATTGTGATGGATGACGACGAAGTGAATGTCTGCTCACGGGTTTGTTGTTCAATATGTCATGTTTTTCCAACAATTAAAACACTTCACCTTCCAGAGCACAGGGTCCATTATGTGGTGTAGAGATGACTTAGAGAAGGAATGGAGGGAGGGAGGGAGGGAGGGAGGGAGGGAGGGAGGGAGGGAGGGAGGGAGGGAGGGAGGGAGGGAGGGAGGGAGGGAGGGAGGGAGGGAGGGAGGGAGGGAGGGAGGGAACACAGGGTCCATTATGTGGTGTAGAGATGACTTAGAGAAGGAATGGAGGGAGGGAGGGAGGGAGGGAGGGAGGGAGGGAGGGAGGGAGGGAGGGAGGGAGGGAGGGAGGGAGGGAGGGAGAGGGAGGGAGGGAGGGAGGGAGCACAGGGTCCATTATGTGGTGTAGAGATGACTTAGAGAAGGAATGGAGGGAGGGAGGGAGGGAGGGAGGGAGGGAGGGAGGGAGGGAGGGAGGGAGGGAGGGAGCACAGGGTCCATTATGTGGTGTAGAGATGACTTAGAGAAGGAATGGAGGGAGGGAGGGAGGGAGGGAGGGAGGGAGGGAGGGAGGGAGGGGGAGGGAGGGAGGGAGGGAGGGAGGGAGGGAGGGAGGGAGGGAGGGAGGGAGGGAGGGAGGGAGGGAGGGAGGGAGGGAGGGAGGGAGGGGAGCACAGGGTCCATTATGTGGTGTAGAGATGACTTAGAGAAGGAATGGAGGGAGGGAGGGAGGGAGGGAGGGAGGGAGGGAGGGAGGGAGGGAGGGAGGGAACACAGGGTCCATTATGTGGTGTAGAGATGACTTAGAGAGGGAATGGAGGGAGGGAGGGAGGGAGGGAGGGAGGGAGGGAGGGAGGGAGGGAGGGAGGGAGGGAGGGAGGGAGGGAGGGAGGGAGGGAGGGAGGGAGGGAGGGAGGGAGGGAGGGAGGGAGGGAGCACAGGGTCCATTATGTGGTGTAGAGATGACTTAGAGAAGAATGGAGGGAGGGAAGGGAGGGAGGGAGGGAGGGAGGGAGGGAGGGAGGGAGGGAGGGAGCACAGGGTCCATTATGTGGTGTAGAGATGACTTAGAGAAGGAATGGAGGGAGGGAGGGAGGGAGGGAGGGAGGGAGGGAGGGAGGGAGGGAGGGAGGGAGGGAGGGAGGGAGGGAGGGAGGGAGGGAGGGAGGGAGCACAGGGTCCATTATGTGGTGTAGAGATGACTTAGAGAAGGAATGGAGGGAGGGAGGGAGGGAGGGAGGGAGGGGGAGGGAGGGAGGGAGGGAGGGAGCACAGGATCCATTATGTGGTGTAGAGATGACTTAGAGAAGGAATGGAGGGAGGGAGGGAGCACAGGGTCCATTATGTGGTGTAGAGATGACTTAGAGAAGGAATGGAGGGAGGGAGGGAGGGAGGGAGGGAGGGAGGGAGGGAGGGAGGGAGGGAGGGAACACAGGGTCCATTATGTGGTGTAGAGATGACTTAGAGAGGGAGGGAGGGAGGGAGGGAGGGAGGGAGGGAGGGAGGGAGGGAGGGAGGGAGGGAGGGAGGGAGGGAGGGAGGGAGGGAGGGAGGGAGGGAGGGAGGGAGGGAACACAGGGTCCATTATGTGGTGTAGAGATGACTTAGAGAAGGGAGGGAGGGAGGGAGGGAGGGAGGGAGGGAGGGAGGGAGGGAGGGAGGGAGGGAGGGAGGGAGGGAGGGAGGGAGGGAGGGAGCACAGGGTCCATTATGTGGTGTAGAGATGACTTAGAGAAGGAATGGAGGGGGAGGGAGGGAGGGAGGGAGGGAGGGAGCACAGGGTCCATTATGTGGTGTAGAGATGACTTAGAGAAGGAATGGAGGGAGGGAGGGGAGGGAGGGAGGGAGGGAGGGAGGGGGAGGGAGGGAGGGAGGGAGGGAGGGAGGGAGGGAGGGAGGGAGGGAGGGAGGGAGGGAGGGAGCACAGGGTCCATTATGTGGTGTAGAGATGACTTAGAGAAGGAATGGAGGGAGGGAGGGAGGGAGGGAGGGAGGGAGGGAGGGAGGGAGGGAGGGAGGGAGGAGGGAGGGAGGGAGGGAGGGAGGGAGGGAGGGAGGGAGGGAGGGAGGGAGGGAGGGAGGGAGCACAGGGTCCATTATGTGGTGTAGAGATGACTTAGAGAAGGAATGGAGGGAGGGAGGGAGGGAGGGAGGGAGGGAGGGAGGAGGGAGGGAGGGAGGGAGGGAGCACAGGGTCCATTATGTGGTGTAGAGATGACTTAGAGAAGGAATGGAGGGAGGGAGGGAGGGAGGGAGGGAGGGAGGGAGGGAGGGAGGGAGGGAGGGAGGGAGGGAGGGAGGGAGGGAGGGAGGGAGGGAGGGAGGGAGGGAGGGAGGGAGGGAGGGAGGGGGAGGGAGGGGAGGGAGCACAGGGTCCATTATGTGGTGTAGAGATGACTTAGAGAAGGAATGGAGGGAGGGAGGGAGGGAGGGAGGGAGGGAGGGAGGGAGGGAGGGGGAGGAGGGAACAGGGGGAGGGAGGGAACACAGGGTCCATTATGTGGTGTAGAGATGACTTAGAGAGGGAGGGAGGGAGGGAGGGAGGGAGGGAGGGAGGAGGGAGGGAGGGAGGGAGGGAGGGAGGGAGGGAGGGAGGGAGGGAGGGAGGGAGGGGAGGGAGGGAGGGAGCACAGGGTCCATTATGTGGTGTAGAGATGACTTAGAGAAGGAATGGAGGGAGGGAGGGAGGGAGGGAGGGAGGGAGGGAGGGAGGGAGGGAGGGAGGGAGGGAGGGAGCACAGGGTCCATTATGTGGTGTAGAGATGACTTAGAGAAGGAATGGAGGGAGGGAGGGAGGGAGGGAGGGAGGGAGGGAGGGAGGGAGGGAGGGAGGGAGGGAGGGAGGGAGGGAGGGAGGGAGGGAGGGAGGGAGGGAGGGAGGGAGGGAGCACAGGGTCCATTATGTGGTGTAGAGATGACTTAGAGAAGGAATGGAGGGAGGGAGGGAGGGAGGGAGGGAGGGAGGGAGGGAGGGAGGGAGGGAGCACAGGGATCCATTATGTGGTGTAGAGATGACTTAGAGAAGGAATGGAGGGAGGGAGGGAGCACAGGGTCCATTATGTGGTGTAGAGATGACTTAGAGAAGGAATGGAGGGAGGGAGGGAGGGAGGGAGGGAGGGAGGGAGGGAGGGAGGGAGGGAACACAGGGTCCATTATGTGGTGTAGAGATGACTTAGAGAAGGGAGGGAGGGAGGGAGGGAGGGAGGGAGGGAGGGAGGGAGGGAGGGAGGGAGGGAGGGAGATGGGAGGGAGGGAGGGAGGGAGGGAGGGAGGGAGGGAGGGAACACAGGGTCCATTATGTGGTGTAGAGATGACTTAGAGAAGGAATGGAGGGAGGGAGGGAGGGAGGGAGGGAGGGAGGGAGGGAGGGAGGGAGGGAGGGAGGGAGGGAGGGAGGGAGGGGGAGGGAGCACAGGGTCCATTATGTGGTGTAGAGATGACTTAGAGAAGGAAGGGAGGGAGGGAGGGAGGGAGGGAGCACAGGGTCCATTATGTGGTGTAGAGATGACTTAGAGAAGGGAGGGAGGGGGAGGGAGGGAGGGAGGGAGGGAGGGAGGGAGGGAGGGAGGGAGGGAGCACAGGATCCATTATGTGGTGTAGAGATGACTTAGAGGAGGGAGGGAGGGAGGGAGGGGGAGGTAGCACAGGGTCCATTATGTGGTGTAGAGATGACTTAGGAAGGAATGGAGGGAGGGAGGGAGGGAGGGAGGGAGCACAGGGTCCATTATGTGGTGTAGAGATGACTTAGAGAAGGAATGGAAGGTTACCTTCAGAATGATCTCCATGGTGAAGAGCCCAGTGAAGACGTGGTCTGCGTAGCCTAATATCTGAGAAACAGTGATCACAATGCAGGTCAACACAATACATCACACGGTCGTACATCTCATAGAGGCATCCATAAGCATCACAATATATGTCACAAATGGCACACTATTCCCTACACAGTGCACTACATTTGACCAGGGAGTAGTTGAAAATAGTGCACAACATAGGGAATAGGGTGCCATTTGGGATGAATACCTGTATAATAACATAGAAGCTATAATAATATAGAGATAACGTAAGTAAGTGGGAAAAGTAGTCACAATGCAGCGCGTGGTTCAGTGCCAGACATTAAGATTCATTAATCCACTTCAAGTTATCGAGCGGAGGGAAAGGATGGCTGAAGTCTATTGAACCAGAGATCTAATGGTGTAGTCACACACACACACACACACACACACACACACACACACACACACACACACACACACACACACACACACACACACACACACACACACACACACACACACACACACACACACACACACACACACACACACACACACACACCTCTAAAGGCTGTTTGTGTGTGGAAATGTTTGTGTGTGAGAGAGAGAGAGACTAGAGACTGAAAGAGAGAGAGAGAGAGACTAGAGACAGAAAGAGAGAGAGAGAGAGACCAGAGACAGAAAGAGAGGGAGAGAGTAGAGGCAGAAAGAGAGATAGAGAGAGACTAGAGAAAGAAAGAGAGAGAGGGAGAGAGAGAGAGACTCGAGACAGAAAGAGAGAGAGAGAGAGACTAGAGACAGAAAGAGAGAGAGAGAGAGACTAGAGACAGAAAGAGAGAGAGAGACTAGAGACAGAACGAGAGAGAGAGAGAGAGAGACTAGAGAAAGAAAGAGAGAGAGACTAGAGACAGAAAGAGAGAGAGACTAGAGACAGAAAGAGAGAGAGAGTAGAGACAGAAAGAGAGAGAGAGAGACTAGAGAAAGAAAGAGAGAGGGGGAGACTAGAGAAAGAAAGAGAGAGAGGGAGAGAGAGAGAGACTAGAGACAGAAAGAGAGAGAGAGACTAGAGACAGAGAGAGAGAGTATGGAAGCATGTACAGTGTGTGTGTGTACATGTGTCCGTGCCTCTGTGTGTGTGCACGTGCGTGTGTGTGTGTGTGTGTAAGACATAAACACACACCTGGTTCCTGAAGGAGTCGTTCCGGACAGGGTCCTCTGCTGCCAGAGAGATACTGCTCAGTAGAATGAAGAACAGGATGAGGTTGGTGAAGATGTTGTGGTTCACCATCTTATGGCACAGAACTCTGAACCTGGGGAGAGGGAGGGAGGGAGGGAGGGAGGGAGGGAGGGAGGTAGGTAGGGAGGTAGGTAGGGAGGTAGGGAGGTAGGTAGGTAGGAGGGAGGGAGGGAGGGAGGGGAGGGGGGAGGGAGGGAGGGAGGGGGAGGGAGGGAGGGAGGGAGGGTAGGGAGGGAGGAGGGAGGTAGGAGGTAGGTAGGTAGGTAGGTAGGGAGGGAGGGAGGGAGGAGGGAGGGAGGGAGGGAGGGAGGGAGGGAGGGAGGGAGGGAGGGAGGGAGGGAGGGAGGCAGGGAGGAGGGAGGGAGGGAGGGACATTTAAGGAGGGAGGTAAGGAGGGAGGGTGGGGGAGGGAGGGAGGCAGGGAGGGAGGATGGGAGGGAGGGAGGGACAGACAAAAAATAGTGACCAATAGATAGAGCCCTAATCCTATAGACAGACATTTAACAGACACTCTTATCCAGAGCAACTTACAGAAGCATACATTTTCATACTGGTCCCCTGTGGGAATTGAACCCACAACCCTGGCATGGCAAGTGCCATGCTCTACCAAGTGAGCCACACAGGACATCAGACATCAGACAGACAGACAACAGACAGACAGACATCAGACAGACAGACATCAGACAGATGGGGTGTGTGTTTAGGGACCCCTCTCATAGACTCTACCTGCTTCTCTCAGTATATTTGTGAGTGAGCTCTTACTTGTTGGTGTTGCTGAAGATGAAGAAAGCCCGGGCCTCAGGCATGGGAATAGCCTTCTCCTTCAGCTGAATGTCAGACAGGGGCCGAGGCCGGGGGCCCACAGGCATCTCAGGGTCCTCATCCTCTCCTACAAGGGCCACGCAGGAGAGAAAGAGGGAGGACAGGGGGAGAGGAGGGAGAGAAAGTATTAGAGATGAGGGACTTGGTCAGTTAAGTTGAGAAATAGTTGAATGAGCTGTGTAAAAATTCACCTGGAATAGTTATTTCAGTTTGTTTGTGTAGTTACCCCATACTATAACAATTACCCACAATTCATCAGTATTTTGTTTTTAAAGACATGAATTATTACTTTTTCATTTATCTACAAACCTGGACACCTGGATTGGTAAGGCAACAGTACAGACAAAACATCAACACACCCCCTCACACAACATTCTAACATCAACACACCCCCTCACACAACATTCTAACATCAAAACACCCCTCATACAACATTCTAACATCAACACCCCATACACCCCCTCACACAACATTCTAACATCAACACACCATACACCCCCTCACACAACATTCTAACATCAACACCCCCTCAAACAACATTCTAACATCAACACCCCATACACCCCCTCACACAACATTCTAACATCAACACACCCTCACACAACATTCTAACATCAACAAACCCCCTCACACAACATTCTAACATCAATACACCCCCTCACACAACATTCTAACATCAACACACCCTCACACAACATTCTAACATCAACACCCCTCACACAACATTCTAACATCAACACACCCCCTCACACAACATTCTAACATCAACACCCCCTCACACAACATTCTAACATCAATACACCCCCTCACACAACATTCTAACATCAACACACCCCTCACACAACATTCTAACATCATACACACCCCTCACACAACATTCTAACATCACACCCACACCCCTCACACAACATTCTAACATCAACACCCCCTCACACAACATTCTAACATCAAACACCCCTCACACACATTCTAACATCAATACCCCTCACACAACATTCTAACATCAACACACCCTACACCCCCTCACACAACATTCTAACATCAATACACCCCCTCACACAACATTCTAACATCAATACATCCCCTCACACAACATTCTAACATCAATACACCCCCTCACACAACATTCTAACATCAATACACCCCTCACACAACATTCTAACATCAACACACCCTCACACAACATTCTAACATCAATACACCCCCTCACACAACATTCTAACATCAACACACCCTCACACAACATTCTAACATCAACACCCCTCACACAACATTCTAACATCAACATCCCCTCACACAACATTCTAACATCAATACACCCCCTCACACAACATTCTAACATCAACACCCCCTCACACAACATTCTAACATCAACACCCCTCACCATAACATCCCCTCACACAACATTCTAACATCAATACACCCCCTCACACAACATTCTAACATCAAACATTCTAACCCTCACACACACCATTCTAAAATCAATACACCCTCACACAACATTCTAACATCAACACACCCTCACACAACATTCTAACATCAATAGACCCCCTCACACAAACATTCTAACATCAACACCCCCTCACACAACATTCTAACATCAACACCCCCTCACACAACATTCTAACATCAACACCCCCTCACACAACATTCTAACATCAACACCCCCTCACACAACATTCTAACATCAACACCCCCTCACACAACATTCTAACATCAATAGGGGCAAAGCACAGCAGACAAAAGAGAGAGAGAACCAGAACAAAGGTAATGCTGTGAATGTCCTGATTTGAGTGTGGAAGTCTCTTAATGGTTTGGTGTGATTTGGTTCTCTGCTCCTGCTTGTTGTCCGGTGTGGTTCAGCCCTTAGAAAGGTCCGGCTTACTTTTTATCACCGGTACAGTGGTACCGGGAAAATCATTAGCTGGATACGGGTTCTTCTCTTCATTCACATCTACCTGGTACTCATCAATGTTGATCTGTCAAAACACAGTAACACAGCGCCACATCTGACTCAATACGGACAGAACTAGAGACACTGCTTTTAAAAGGAAACATCATGCCACCTGTTGAGAGGAGACGTGTGTTTTCACAGATGAAGAATTAGACTGATACTAACTAAACCAAACATATTTTCTGTTGTTGAATCTGTAATGACTTGTATTGACTTGACTAGATAATATTAGATTACAACTTGGAGGACTGGTGTCTCCAGTCAGGAGGACAGGTATATCTAACGAGGACAGGTGTATCTAACGAGGACAGGTGAGTCTAAGAAGGACAGGTGTATCTAACGAGGACAGGTGCATCTAACGAGGACAGGTGCATCTAACGAGGACAGGTGCATCTAACGAGGACAGGTGCCTCTCACGAGGACAGGTGTGTCTAATGAGGATAGGTATATCTAATGAGGACAGGTATATCTAACGAGGACAGCTGTATCTAACGAGGACAGATTAATCTAATGAGAACAGGTGTGTTTATCGAGGACAGGTGTGTCTAACGAGGACAGGTGATTCTAACGAGGACAGGTGTGTCTAATGAGGACAGGTGTATCTAACGAGGATAGGTGCATCTAATGAGGACAGGTATGTCTAACGAGAACAGGTGTATCTAACGAGGACAGGTGTGTCTAACGAGAACAGGTGTGTCTAATGAGGACATGTAGGTCTAATGAGGACATGTGCATCTAACGAGAACAGGTGTGTCTAACGAGGACAGGTGTGTCTAATGAGGATAGGTATATCTAATGAGGACAGGTGTGTCAAACGAGGACAGGTGTGTCTAACGAGAACAGGTGTGTCTAATGCGGACAGGTGTGTCTAACGAGAACAGGTGTGTCTAACGAGAACAGGTGTGTCTAATGTGGACAGGTGTGTCTAATGCGGACAGGTGTAACTAACGAGAACAGGTGTGTCTAACGAGAACAGGTGTGTCTAATGCGGACAGGTGTGTCCAACGAGGACAGGTGTGTCTAATGAGGACAGGTGTATCTAACGAGGACAGATGAGTCTAATGAGAACAGGTGTGTTTAACGAGGACAGGTATGTCTAACGAGGACAGGTGATTCTAACGAGGACAGGTGTATCTAATGAGGACAGGTGTATCTAACGAGGATAGGTGCATAGGTGCATCTAATGAGGACATGTGCATATAACAAGGACAGGTGAGTCTAATGAGGACAGGTACATCTAATGAGGACAGGTATGTCTAACAAGAACAGGTGTGTCTAACGAGAACAGGTGTGTCTAATGCGGACAGGTGTATCTAATGCGGACAGGTGTAACTAACGAGAACAGGTGTGTCTAACGAGAACAGGTGTGTCTAATGCGGACAGGTGTGTCCAACGAGGACAGGTGTGTCTAATGAGGACAGGTGTATCTAACGAGGACAGGTGTGTCTAACGAGAACAGGTGTGTCTAACGAGGACAGGTAGGTCTAATGAGGACATGTGCATCTAACGAGAACAGGTGTGTCTAACGAGGACAGGTGTGTCTAATGCGGACAGGTGTGTCTAATGCGGACAGGTGTGTCTAACGAGGACAGGTGTGTCTAACGAGAACAGGTGTGTCTAATGCGGACAGGTGTGTCTAACGAGAACAGGTGTGTCTAACGAGAACAGGTGTGTCTAATGCGGACAGGTGTGTCCAACGGGGACAGGTGTGTCTAATGAGGACAGGTATATCTAACGAGGATAGGTGCATCTAACGAGGACAGCTAAGTCTAATGAGGACAGGTGCTCTAATGAGGACACGTCTGTCTAACGAGGACAGGTGCATCTAACGATGGCAGGTGCATCTAACGAGGACAGGTGTGTCTAATGAGGACAGGTGCATCTAACGAGGGCAGGTGAATCTAACGAGGACAGGTGCATCTAACGAGGACAGGTGCGTCTAACGAGGACAGGTATGTCTAACAAGGACAGGTGCGTCTAACGAGGACAGGTAAGTCTAACGAGGACAGGTGTGTCTAACGAGGACAGTTGTGTCTAACGAGGACAGGTGTATCTAACGAGGACAGGTGTGTCTGAGACATACCTTGGTGGCATTGGTTGTCTCTCCGTCTGAGGTGATGGACTTCAGCTCAATCTTCTCCTCCTTCTTCTCTTCTACCTCGATCATCGGGGGCTTTTCGTTGACATGGCGCTTCTCCGGACTGGCCGTTCTGTGTCAGAATGGAGCCAAACCACTCAGGCATACACACTTGAATGGATGTGGATGCACACACACACACACACACACACACACACACACACACACACACACACACACACACACACACACACACACACACACACACACACACACACACACACACACACACACACACACACACACACACACACACACACACACACACACACACACACACACATCATGCAAATTACCTGGCCAGCTTCTTCCTCTCCTTCTCCTCCTCCTCCTCCTTCTGTGCTGACGTCAGACTCTCAGCATCAGCCAGGTTGTCCACGGCGATGGCCAAGAAGACATTCAGGAGGATATCTGGTCAGGGAGGTGGAGTCAAGGAAGTGGAGTACGGCTTCAGAGAGCAAACAACGAAGTGTCAATTGTCAGCTGACCTCTCACAATGTAGAACAACACACCTGGGTGACATGACTGAGTGATGAGTTGAGTGGACAACAAACAATCAACCCTGATACTTGAGTAGCCTGGAATCCAAACTGAATATCACTCTGTTTCACCCAATATGGTTTGGATTCCAGGCTACTCCTAGTCATTGAGGAAACATCTGAGATACCTTACCGGTGGTATGACAATGAACTGGGTAGACAGGCGAACAATCATCCTGCTAATGGTTCTGGATTAAAAGCATCATGTCCTTTGTCAGGGTGAAAGGCCCTACACACATCTGACCTGTTCTTTACAAGGATACAGTTTCCACAGATGAACAGGATGATGAAGTAGATACAGACTAGCATCCCTGGGAAGGACGCCCCTCCGTAGGCCATGATGCCGTCATACATCACCGAGTTCCAGTCCTCACCTGTCAGGATCTGAGAACACAGGAACAAAAGATGAAGGAGCAAAACTATAGACAACAACGATTCACCATAGACAACAACTATTCACCATAGACAATAACTCTTCACCATAGACAATAACTCTTCACCATAGACAACAACTATTCACCATAGACAATAACTATTCACCATAGACAACAACTCTTCACCATAGACAATAACTATTCACCATAGACAACAACTCTTCACCATAGACAACAACTCTTCACCATAGACAACAACTATTCACCATAGACAATAACTATTCACCATAGACAATAACTATTCACCATAGACAACAACTATTCACCATAGACAACAACTATTCACCATAGACAACAACTCTTCACCATAGACAACAACTCTTCACCATAGACAATACCTATTCACCATAGACAACAACTATTCACCATAGACAACAACTCTTCACCATAGACAACAACTCTTCACCATAGACAATAACTCTTCACAATAGACAATAACTATTCACCATAGACAACAACTATTCACCATAGACAACAACTATTCACCATAGACAACAACTCTTCACCATAGACAACAACTCTTCACCATAGACAATAATATTCACCATAGACAACAACTCTTCACCATAGACAACAACTCTTCACCATAGGCAACAACCTTCACCATAGACAACAACTCTTCACCATAGACAACAACTATTCACCATAGACAACAACTCTTCACCATAGACAACAACTATTCACCATAGACAACAACTCTTCACCATAGACAACAACTCTTCACCATAGACAACAACTCTTCACCACAGACAATAACACTTCACAATAGACAATAACTATTCACCATAGACAATAACTATTCACCATAGACAACAACTCTTCACCATAGACAATAACTATTCACCATAGACAACAACTATTCACCATAGACAACAACTCTTCACCATAGACAACAACTCTTCACCATAGACAACAACTCTTCACCATAGACAATAACTATTCACCATAGACAACAACTATTCACCATAGACAACAACTATTCACCATAGACAACAACTCTTCACCATAGACAACAACTATTCACCATAGACAACAACTCTTCACCATAGACAACAACTATTCACCATAGACAACAACTCTTCACCATAGACAACAACTATTCACCATAGACAACAACTATTCACCATAGACAACAACTCTTCACCATAGACAACAACTATTCACCATAGACAATAACTATTCACCATAGACAAATTCAACATAGACAATAACTATTCACCATAGACAATAACTATTCACCATAGACAATAACTATTCACCATAGACAATAACTATTCACCATAGACAACAACTATTCACCACAGACAACAACTCTTCACCATAGACAACAACTCTTCACCACAGACAATAACACTTCACAATAGACAACAACTCTTCACCATAGACAACAACTATTCACCATAGACAACAACTCTTCACCACAGACAATAACTCTTCACAATAGACAATAACTATTCACCATAGACAATAACTTTTCACCATAGACAATAACTATTCACCATAGACAACAACTCTTCACCATAGACAATACCTATTCACCATAGACAACAACTATTCACCATAGACAGCAACACTTCACCATAGACAACAACTCTTCACCATAGACAACAACTCTTCACCATAGACAACAACTCTTCACCACAGACAATAACGCTTCACAATAGACAATAACTATTCACCATAGACAATAACTATTCACCATAGACAACAACCCTTCACCATAGACAACAACTCTTCACCATAGACAATACCTATTCACCATAGACAACAACTATTCACCATAGACAGCAACTCTTCACCATAGACAACAACTCTTCACCATAGACAATACCTATTCACCATAGACAACAACTATTCACCATAGACAACAACTCTTCACCATAGACAACAACTCTTCACCACAGACAATAACTCTTCACAATAGACAATAACTATTCACCATAGACAACAACTATTCACCATAGACAACAACTATTCACCATAGACAACAACTCTTCACCATAGACAACAACTCTTCACCATAGACAACAACTCTTCACCACAGACAATAACTCTTCACAATAGACAATAACTATTCACCATAGACAACAACTATTCACCATAGACAACAACTATTCACCATAGACAACAACTCTTCACCATAGACAACAACTCTTCACCATAGACAATAACTCTTCACAATAGACAATAACTCTTCACCATAGACAATAACTATTCACCATAGACAACAACTATTCACCATAGACAACAACTCTTCACCATAGACAACAACTCTTCACCATAGACAACAACTCTTCACCATAGACAACAACTCTTCACCATAGACAATAACTATTCACAATAGACAATAACTATTCACCATAGACAACAACTATTCACCATAGACAATAACTATTCACCATAGACAACAACTCTTCACCATAGACAACAACTCTTCACCATAGACAACAACTCTTCACCATAGACAACAACTCTTCACCATAGACAATAACTATTCACCATAGACAACACCTATTCACCATAGACAGCAACTCTTCACCATAGACAACAACTCTTCACCATAGACAATAACTAACTATTCACCATAGACAACAACTATTCACCATAGACAACAACTATTCACCATAGACAACAACTCTTCACCATAGACAATAAATTCAACTCTTCACCATAGACAACAACTCTTCACCATAGACAATAACTATTCACCATAGACAATAACTCACCATAGACAACAACTCTTCACCATAGACAACAACTATTCACCATAGACAACAACTCTTCACCATAGACAACAACTATTCACCATAGACAACAACTCTTCACCATAGACAACAACTATTCACCATAGACAACAACTCTTCACCATAGACAACAACTATTCACCATAGACAACAACTATTCACCATAGACAACAACTCTTCACCATAGACAACAACTATTCACCATAGACAACAACTCTTCACCATAGACAACAACTCTTCACCATAGACAACAACTATTCACCATAGACAACAACTCTTCACCATAGACAACAACTATTCACCATAGACAATAACTCTTCACCATAGACAACAACTATTCACCATAGACAACAACTCTTCACCATAGACAACAACTATTCACCATAGACAACAACTATTCACCATTGACAACAAGAAAGTTACAGATACTCAAATGACTGGACCTTGAGAACAGAGTAGACTAGACTACAGTATAATAGAGTACAATACAGTAGAGTATAGTACAGTAGAATACAGTAGAGTACAGTAGAATATAGTACAGTATAGTACAGTTGAGTACAGTAGAATATAGTACAGTAGACCACAGTAGAATAAAGTACAGTAGACTACAGTATAATAGAGTACAGTAGACTAGACTACAGTATAATAGAGTACAGTAGACTAGACTAGACTATAATAGAGTACAGTAGACTAGACTAGACAGTAATCATTCTCCCTTCTCTCCCTACCTGAAAGTTTCATAGACTAGACTGTAATCATTCTCCCTTCTCTCCCTACCTGAAAATATAATAGACTAGTATAGACTGTAATCATTCTCCCTTCTCTCTCTACCTGAAAGACGGTGAGCAGCGACTGGGGGAAGTTGTCGAAGGTTGACCGGCGCGTCTCGTCGAAGTTGAACTTGCCTCCGAAGAGCTGCATGCCGAGCAGGCTGAAGATGATGATGAAGAGGAAGAGTAGCAGTAACAGGGATGCGATGGAGCGAACAGAGTTAAGCAGCGATGCCACCAGGTTACTCAGAGAGTTCCAATACCTGAGAAAAAGAGAGAATGGAGGGAGAGAGAGAGAGAGAGAGGGGAAGAGAGAGGGAGGGAGAGAGAGAGAGAGGACGAGAGAATGGAGGGAGAGAGAGAGAGAGGAAGAGGAAGGGAGAGAGAGAGGAAGGGAGAGAGAGAGAGAGAGGGAGAGAGAGGAAGAGAGAGGGAGGGAGAGAGAGAGAGGAGAGAGAGGGAGGGAGCGAGAGAGAGAGATGAAGAGAGAGAGAGAGAGAGAGAGAGAGAGAGAGAGAGAGAGAGAGAGAGAGAGAGAGAGAGAGAGAGAGAGAGAGAGAGAGAGAGAGGAGAGGAAGAGAGAGGAAGAGAGAGAGAGAGAGGAAGAGAGAGGTAGGGAGGGAGAGAGAGAGGAGAGAGACAGAGAGAGGAGAGAGAGGAAGGGAGAGAGAGAGGGGAAGGGAGAGAGAGAGAGAGGAGAGAGGAGAGGATACAGAGACAGACAGATGAGTGAGAGAGGAGATAGAGAGAGAGAGGAGAGAGAGGAAGGGAGAGAGAGAGAGGAGAGAGAGAAAGGAGAGAGAGGGAGGGGAGAGAGAGATAGGGAGAGAGAGAGAGGAAGGGAGAGAGAGAGGGGAGAGAGAGAAAGGAGAGAGAGGGAGGGAGAGAGAGAGATAGGGAGAGAGAGACGAGAGTGAGGAAGGGAGAGTGAGAGAGAGAGAGGAAGAGGAGGGAGGGAGGAGAGGAGAGGGAGGGAGGGGAGAGGAGAGAGAGAGGGAGGGAGGGAGGGAGGGAGGGAGGGAGAGAGGGAGAGAGAGAGAGAGAGAGAGAGAGAGAGAGAGGAGAGAGGGAGGGAGAGGGAGGGAGAGATAAAGAGAGAGAGGGAGGGAGAGAGGGAGAGAGAGGGAGATATAGAGAGAAAGAGGGAGGGAGAGAGAGGGAGAGAGAGGGGAGAGAGAGAGAGAGAGAGAGAGAGAGAGGGAGATAGAGAGAGAGGGAGAAGGAGATAGAGAGAGAGATAGAGACAGAGTTGGAGTCAGCATCCGAACTACAATACCCAAGACACCACAGGGCAATGACTACACTGGCACTCAACCCACAGAGCTGTCACAGTTACTACAGTTGACTACAGTTCCCAGGAGGCAGCAGGTGAGAGAAAGGGCTATAGCACTGGATTGTGGTCCTGTCTGTAGACCGTTTTGTCCTGTGCCATGTTATTAAAGGGCCAGTGCTATTATTTCCCCTGTGACAAAATAGTCTGTGGTAGCTTCACTCGTACCTGGCGTCACTGAGTGTCTAGTGACAGAGCACTTCCTGTGAGACCTGAGGCAGCACTGAACCAAGGCATCAGCTAACTTCAATTCCGCTTCAACGAGTGAACATGACCACGTAGTGGACCATGGTGTAGTGTTGGTCTAGTACTGGTGTAGTACTGTATTAGACTGAGTGTTGGTGTAGTACTGGTGTAGTACTGGTGTAGTACTGTATTAGACAGTGTTGGTGTAGTACTGTATTAGACTGAGTGTTGGTGTAGTACTGGTCTAGTACTGTATTAGACTGATTGCTGGTGTAGTACTGTATTCGACTGAGAGGAGAGACCTAGACAGTGACTAGAGAGGAGAGACCAGACGGTGACTAGAGAGGAGAGACCAGACAGTGACTAGAGAGAAAGAGACCAGACAGTGAGAGAGGGAGAGGAGAGACCAGCCAGTGACTAGAGAGAGAGAGACCAGACAGTGACTAGAGAGGAGAGACCAGAGAGTGACTAGAGAGGAGAGACCAGGCAGTGACTCGAGAGGAGAGACCAGACAGTGACTAGACCAGACAGTGACTAGAGAGGAGACACCAGACAGTGACTACAGAGGAGATCAACCAGAGAGTGACTACTAGAGGAGAGACCAGACAGTGAGAGAGGAGACACCAGACAGTGTAGACCGAGGAGTACCTGTGCCAGTGACTAAAGAGGCCAGAGATTAGACAGTGACAAAATAGAGAGAGTAGAGACACCAGACAGTGACTGAGTGAGGAGACAGAGCACAGACAGTGACTAGAGCACTGAGACCAGACAGTGACTCAGAGAGAAGACACCAGACAGTGACTAGAAAGAAGACACCAGACAGTGACTAGAGAGAAGAGACCAGACAGTGACTGATGTAGTAGATTAGACCTGACAGTGTTGAGAAGAGACCAGACAGTACTAGAGTAGAAGAGACCAGAGTGTTGGTGTAGAGACCAGACAGTGATGAGAAGTGTAGTACTGGTGTAGTACTGAGACCAGACAGTGACTAGTGTTGGAGAAGAGACCAGACAGTGATGAGAAGAGACCAGACAGTGACTAGAGAGAAGAGACCAGATAGTGACTAGAGAGAAGAGACCAGACAGTGACTGTATTAGACCTGACAGTGTCTAGTAGTGAAGTAGACCAGACAGTGTAGAGAGAAGTACAGACAGTGTAGTACTGTATTAGACAGTGACTAGAGAGAAGTACCAGTACTTTGACTGAGAGGAGTAGTGACCAGTAGTACTGGAGTAGTACTGACAGTGACTGAGTGGAGAGTACTGTATTAGACTGAGTGACTGGTGTAGTACCAGACATTAGACTGAGAGGAGAGACCAGACAGTGACTTAGAGAAGACACCAGACAGTGTAGTACTGGAGAGTACTGTATTAGACACAGTGACTAGAGAGGAGATACCAGACAGTGACTAGTACTGGTGAGACCAGACAGTGACAAGTGTTGGAGAGTACCAGTACAGTGACTAGTGAGGAGATACAGTAGTGACTAGAGAGGAGAGACCAGACAGTGACTGTATTAGACTGAGGAGACACCAGACAGTGACTAGAGAGGAGAGTACAGACAGTGACTAGTAGAGAAGAGACCAGACAGTGAGTACTGGTAATAATATATGCCATTTAGCTGAGCTTTTATCCAAAGGACTTACAGTCATGTGGTGCAGTACATTTAGACTGAGTGTTGGTGTAGTACTGTATTAGACTGAGTACAGAAGGAGTACAGTGATGAGAAGAGTACCAGACAGTGACTGGTGTAGTACTGATTAGATAGTGACTAGAGAGAAGAGACCAGACAGTGACTAGAGAAGAGACCAGAAGAGACCAGACAGTGTCTAGAGGGAAGAGACCAGACAGTGATGAGAAAGAAGAGACCAGACAGTGACTAAAGAGGAGAGACCAGACAGTGACTAAAGAGGAAGAGACCAGACAGTGATGAGAAAGAAGAGACCAGACAGTGACTAAAGAGGAGAGACCAGACAGTGATGAGAAGAGACCATTGATTTGATAAAATAGCATGTCATGTATCACTTAGTCCATAGTAAAGACACAACACAGGGTGGGGCTCACATGTATAGGAAAACTAGGAAAGCACACATGAACACAAACACACCTGTCCTCTGATAAACTGACACGCACACAAACATACAAACACAGGCCCAGGCCGATAGTATTCAAGTTCTTGAGGTTCAAGGACAAGGTAGCGGTTCTGCAAAGAGCCAATAACTTGAGGGGAACGTACATCTCTCTCAACAAAGATGATCCTGAAGCTGTGCTCCAGAGGAGAATATAACTGATCCTGGGCATGAAAGCTGCCAGAGCGCTTGGGGATATTGCTTATATCCGATATGAAAGGCTCAATGTCCACCCTCCCTCCCAAAAGCCTGGAAGGGATTAGAGAGCCGAGCCTATGGGTTCGTAGCTTCAACCCCGCAGCACACACACACACACACACACACACACACACACACACACACACACACACACACACACACACACACACACACACACACACACACACACACACACACACACACACACACACACACACACACACACACACACACACACACACACACCAATTGATTAATGGACTGCTAAATGTGCTTCAGCAGTCCAAAATTAAAAATGTATTTTTTGCTTTGTTTGTTCTTGTCCATATGATGTCTATCTCTGAGAAGCTACCCAGGAAAGGGCTGAAAATAGCCCATAATAATATATTTAGCCTTAGAAATAAGGTTCACTAAATCATTAACGTGCTAACATCAGATAACATTCATATATTAGCAATTTCTGAGACTCACAGATAATTCATTGGAGGATGTAAACTCAGCAAAAAAATAATCGTCCTCTCACTGTCAACTGTATTTATTTTCAGCCAACTTAACATGTGTAAATATTTGTATGAACATAACAAGATTCAACAACTGAGACATAAACTGAACAAGTTCCACAGACATGTAACTAACAGAAATGGAATAATGTGTCCCTGAACAAAGGGGGGGTCAAAATGAAAAGTAACAGTCAGTATCTGGTGTGGCCACCAGCTGCATTAAGTACTGCAGGGCAACTCCTCCTCATGGACTGCACCAGATTTGCCAGTTCTTGCTGTGAGATGTTACCCCACTCTTCCACCAAGCCACCTGCAAGTTCCCTAGCATTTCTGGGGGGAATGTTCCTAGCCCTCACACTCCGATCCAACAGGTCCCAGACGTACTGAATGGGATTGAGATCCGGGCTCTTCGCTGGCCATGGCAGATCACTGACATTCCTGTCTTGCAGGAAATCACTCACAGAACGAGCAGTATGGCAGGTGACATTGTCATACTGGAGGGTCATGTCAGGATGAGACAGCAGGAAGGGTACCACATGAGGAAGGAGGATGTCTTCCCTGTAACAAGATCAGTCCGATGATGCTGAGACACTGCCCCAGATCATGACGGACCCTCTACCTCCAAATCGATCCCGCTCCAGAGTACAGGCCTCGGTGTAACGCTCATTCCTTTGACGATAAACGCGAATCCGACAATCACCCCTGGTGAGACAAAACCGTGACTCGTCAGTGAAAAGCACTTTTTGCCAGTCCTGTCTGGTCCAGCGACGGTGGGTTTGTGCCCATAGGCGACGATGTTGCCGGTGATGTCTGGTGAGGACCTGCCTTACAACAAGCCTACAAGCCCTCAGTCCAGCCTCTCTCAGCCTATTGCGGACAGTCTGAGCACTGATGGAGGGATTGTGCGTTCCTGGTGTAACTTGGGCAGTTGTTGTTGCCATCCTCTACCTGTTCCACAGGTGGGATGTACCGATCTTGTGCAGGTGTTGTTACACGTGGTCTGCCACTGCGAGGATGATCAGCTGTCCGTCCTGTCTCCCTGTAGCGCTGTCTTAGGCGTCTCACTGTACGGACATTGCAATTTATTACCATGGCCACATCTGCAGTCCTCATGCCTCATTGCAGCATGCCTAAGGCATGTTCACACAGATGAGCAGGGACTCTGGGCATCTTTCTTTTTGTGTTTTTCAGAGTCAGTAGAAAGGCCTCTTTAGTGTCCTAAGTTTTCATAACCGTGACCTTAATTGCCTACCGTCTGTAAGCTGTTAGTGTATTAACGACCGTTCCACAGGTGCATGTTCATTAATTGTTTATGGTTCATTGAACAAGCAGGGAAACACTTTACAATGAAGATCTGAGAAGTTATTTGGATTTTTTTAGAATTATCTATGAAAAACAGGGACCTGAAAAAGGGTCATTTCTTTTTTTGCTGAGTTTAGCAGTAGCAATACAAGGATGTAACATCTATAGAAGAGACAGGGATACTTATGGGGGAGGTGTTGCTATTATACAGCACCAGTCAAAAGCTTGGACACACCAACTCATTCAAAGGTTTAACTTTTTTTTTTTACATTGTAGAATAATAGTGATGATTTCAAAACTATGAAATAACACATATGATAAAAATAAAAATAATTAGATATATATATATATAGGGGATTAGAAATGATGCAGACAATTACATAGATGGAGGCTACAATCTATCTGATCTACCCCCTAAACAAAGGTTCCTACAGCTCGGCCTAAAACAGTGTACAAGAGATCATACAAACGTGTGTGAATGATGTTAAAAATATGTGTTGGTCTGATGTGATGAATAAGGAGCATCCAGACGCTGCACTTTGTGAAATTGCTTCTTCCCGATTATTGATAAGCATGTACCTGTTAAATTGACAGTTAGAACTCCATGGATTGATGAGGAATTGAAAAACTGTATGGTTGAAATGAGATAATATGTCTGTCTGCACATCTGACTTACTGCAAATTGAGAAATGATGTGACTAAACTCAACAAAAAGAATAAACTGTATTATGAAGCCAAGATCAATCATCTAAAGAATGAAAGTTTCATGTGCAGAAAGACCAATTCAACTCCATCTTTCATCGAATCAGATGGTCTATTAATCCCAAAACCATTTGATGCTGCCAATTATCTGAATGATTCGTTCATTGGCAAAGTGGGCACATTTAATGTCAACAACGAACAGTGAGCCATCATACTCAATCCATTAAAAACAACATAATAATAATGAAAGACAAACATTTGTAAAGTTAGTGTGCGACAGCTGGAAAGATGATTGTTATCGATCAATAATGACAAACCTCCTGATATTGACAACTTAGATGGAAGGATACTGAGGGGAGACAACCACATATCACAGGCATATAAAGTACATTTCTTTTTTTTTCTCAACAACGTAGCTATCAGTAGAGTTGGGGGGGGTCAAGTGCAAGTGCTGGTTAAGTTTTTTTGAGGTGAGGAGGAGGATCATTTAAAATACTGTATGAAGAGGTAGGGTTTCAGATGTTTTCAGAAGATGGGCAGGGACTCTGCTGTTCTAGCTTCAGGGGGAAGCTGGTTCCACCATTGGGGTACCAGGACATAGAAGAGCTTGGACTGGGCTGATAGAGACAGCGGGTACATGATAGACTGCAGCAGCTGTACAGGACAGAGAAGAGCTTGGACTGGACTGAGAGGGAGCTGCCCTCCCGTAGGGGTGACAGGACATAGAAGAGCTTGGACTGGACTGAGAGGGAGATGCCCTCCTGTAGGGGTGGGAGGACCAAGAGACCTGAGGTGGCAGAACGGAGTGTTCGGGTTGGAGTGTAGGGTTTGATCAGAGCCTGAAGGTAGGGAGGGGCAGTTCCTCTTACTGTTCCGTAGGTAAGCACCATGGTCTGGTAGTGGATGCGAGCTTCGACTGGAAGCCAGTAGAGTGTGTGCAGGAGTGGGGTGAGTTGAGAGAACTTGGGAAGGTTGAAAGCCAGGAGGGCTGTAGCATTCTGGATAAGTTGCAGGGTTTGATAGCACAAACAGGGAGCCCAGCCCACAGCGTGTTGCAGTAGTCTAGACGGGAAAGGACATGTGCCTGGATTAGGACCTGCGCCGCTTCCTGTGTGAGATAGAGTCCTACTCTACTGATGTTGTAGAGAATGAACCTGCAGGAACAGGTCACTGCTTTGATGGTTACAGAGAACAACAGGGTGTTGTCCAGGGCCAAGCCAAGGTTCTTTGCACTCTGGGAGGGTGACACTGTGGAGTTGTCAACCGTGATGGAGATGTCTTTGAGCGGGCAGGTCATCCACGGGAGGAAGAGCAGCAGAGGTTGAGCTTTAGGTGGTGGGCTGACATCCCAGTTGAGGAATCAGCCAGGTAACCAGAAATGTGTGTTGCCACCTGGGTGTCAGAAGCCGGGAAGGAGAAAAGTTATCTGCATAGCAATGATAGGAGAGACCATGTGAGGATATGACGGAGCCGAGTGACTTGGTGTATAGCGAGAAGAGGGTCTAGAACCGAGCCCTGGGGGACACCAGTAGTGAGAGTACGTGGTGCAAACACAGATCCTCTCCACGTCGCCTGGTAGGAGCGGCCTGCCAGACAGGACGCAGAGTGTACAGAGCCTGAGACAACCAGCCTTGAGAGGGTGGAGAGGAGGATCTGATAGAGCCTGAGACAACCAGCCCTGAGAGGGTGGAGAGGAGGATCTAGAGCCTGAGACGCCCAGCCCTGAGAGGGTGGAGAGGAGGATCTGATAGAGCCTGAGACGCCCAGCCCTGAGAGGGTGGAGAGGAGGATCTGATAGAGCCTGAGACAACCAGCCCTGAGAGGGTGGAGAGGAGGATCTGATAGAGCCTGAGACAACCAGCCCTGAGAGGATGGAGAGGAGGATCTGATAGAGCCTGAGACAACCAGCCCTGAGAGGGTGGAGAGGAGGATCTGATAGAGCTTGAGACACCCAGCCCTGAGAGGGTGGAGAGGAGGATCTGATAGAGCCTGAGACAACCAGCCTTGAGAGGGTGGAGAGGAGGATCTGATAGAGCCTGAGACAACCAGCCCTGAGAGGGTGGAGAGGAGGATCTGATAGAGCCTGAGACAACCAGCCCTGAGAGGGTGGAGAGGAGGATCTGATAGAGCCTGAGACAACCAGCCCTGAGAGGGTGGAGAGGAGGATCTGATAGAGCCTGAGACAACCAGCCCTGAGAGGGTGGAGAGGAGGATCTGATAGAGCCTGAGACACCCAGCCCTGAGAGGGTGGAGAGGAGGATCTGATAGAGCCTGAGACACCCAGCCCTGAGAGGGTGGAGAGGAGGGTCTGATAGAGCCTGAGACACCCAGCCCTGAGAGGGTGGAGAGGAGGATCTGATAGAGCCTGAGACACCCAGCCCTGAGAGGGTGGAGAGGAGGGTCTGATAGAGCCTGAGACACCCAGCCCTGAGAGGGTGGAGAGGAGGATCTGATAGGCCTGAGACAACCAGCCCTGAGAGGGTGGAGAGGAGGATCTGATAGAGCCTGAGACACCCAGCCCTGAGAGGGTGGAGAGGAGGATCTGATAGAGCCTGAGACAACCAGCCCTGAGAGGGTGGAGAGGAGGATCTGATAGAGTCTGAGACAACCAGCCCTGAGAGGGTGGAGAGGAGGATCTGATAGAGCCTGAGACAACCAGCCCTGAGAGGGTGGAGAGGAGGATCTGATAGAGCCTGAGACACCCAGCCCTGAGAGGGTGGAGAGGAGGGTCTGATAGAGCCTGAGACACCCAGCCCTGAGAGGGTGGAGAGGAGGATCTGATAGAGCCTGAGACAACCAGCCCTGAGAGGGTGGAGAGGAGGACAGCCTGAGACACCCAGCCCTGAGAGGGTGGAGAGGAGGATCTGATAGAGTCTGAGACAACCAGCCCTGAGAGGGTCAAGAATCTGATAGTTCTGAGACACCCAGCCCTGAGAGGATGGAGAGGAGGATCTGATAAAGCCAGACACCCAGCCCTGAGAGGGTGGAGAGGAGGATCTTAGAGCCTGAGACAACCAAGAGGATGGAGAGGAGGATCTGATAGAGCCTGAGACAACCAGCCCTGAGAGGGTGGAGAGGAGGATCTGATAGAGCCTGAGACAACCAGCCCTGAGAGGGTGGAGAGGAGGATCTGATAGAGCCTGAGACACCCAGCCCTGAGAGGGTGGAGAGGAGGATCTGATAGAGCCTGAGACAACCAGCCCTGAGAGGGTGGAGAGGAGGATCTGATAGAGCCTGAGACACCCAGCCCTGAGAGGGTGGAGAGGAGGATCTGATAGAGCCTGAGACACCCAGCCCTGAGAGGGTGGAGAGGAGGATCTGATAGAGCCTGAGACACCCAGCCCTGAGAGGGTGGAGAGGAGGATCTGATAGAGCCTGAGACACCCAGCCCTGAGAGGGTGGAGAGGAGGATCTGATGGAGCCTGAGACAACCAGCCCTGAGAGGGTGGAGAGGAGGATCTGATGGTTCACAGTGTCGAAAGCAGAGAATAGATCTAGGAGGATGAGAACAGAAGAGAGAGTCAACTTTGGCAGAGCAGAGAGCCTCTGTGACACCGAGGAAAACAGTCTCTGTTGAGTGACCCGTCTTGAAGCCTGACTAGTTAGGGTCAAGAAGATAGTTCTGAGAGAGATAACGAGGACTTTGATCAAAGACAGAACGCTGAAGTATTTTGGAAAGAAAAGAAAGAAGGGATACAGATCTATAGTTTTTGACGTCAGATGAGTCAAGTTTCTTGAGGAGGGAAGCAACTCGGGCCATTTTGAAATCAGAGGAGACGTAGCCAGTTGTCAGGGATGAGTTGTCAGGGATGAGTTGTCAGGGATGAGTTGTCAGGGATGAGTTGATGAGGGATGAGTTGTCAGGGATGAGTTGTCAGGGATGAGTTGATGAGGGATGAGTTGTCAGGGATGAGTTGTCAGGGATGAGTTGTCAGGGATGAGTTGTCAGGGATGAGTTGTCAGGGATGAGTTGATGAGGGATGAGTTGTCAGGGATGAGTTGTCAGGGATGAGTTGTCAGGGATGAGTTGTCAGGGATGAGTTGTCAGGGATGAGTTGTCAGGGATGAGTTGATGAGGGATGAGTTGTCAGTCATCTGGATAGAGAGGGGAGAAAGTCTCCAGAGATGGTCTGGAGAACGGAGAAGGGGATGGGATCGAGCGGCCAGGTTGTCGGAGCGGCCAGACAACAGGAAGTCATCTGGATAGAGAGGGGAGAAAGAGGTCAAGGCGTAGGGTAGTTCTGTGTGAGTGAGACCAGTGGACTCAATAGGCTGAGTGAATGTGGAGCAGATGTCGTCAACCTTTTTTGCAGAGAGGGAGGAGGGAGAGGGTGGAGGGTTAAGGAGGGAGGACAAGGTGGAAAAGAGTTTCCTAGGGTCAGAGGCAGACACATGACATTCAGAGTGGTAGAAAGAAGTACTCCACCGTTGACTCAACTCTCTGTCCTCTACCCTCTCTCATCCCATCACTCCTCCCTCCCTCCCCTCTCTCACCCAATCACTCCTCCTCTCCCCTCTCTCACCCCATCACTCCTCCTCTCCCCCTCTCTCACCCCATCACTCCTCCTCTCCCCTCTCTCACCCCATCACTCCTCCTCTCCCCCTCTCTCACCCCATCTCCTCCTCCCCCTCTCTCACCCCATCACTCCTCCCTCCCCCTCTCTCACCCCATCACTCCTCCTCTCCCCCTCTCTCACCCCATCTCTCCCTCCTCTCACCCCATCCCCCCTCTCACCCCATCACTCCTCCTCTCCCCCTATCTCACCCCATCACTCCTCCTCTCCCCCTCTCTCACCCCATCTCTCCTCCTCTCCCCTCTCTCACCCCATCTCTCCTCCTCTCACCCCCCTCTCTCTCCCCATCTCTCCTCCTCTCTCCCCTCTCTCACCCCATCTCCTCCTCTCCCCCTCTCTCACCCCATCTCTCCTCCTCTCCCCCTATCTCACCCCATCACTCCTCCTCTCCCCCTCTCTCACCCCATCTCTCCTCTCTCCCCCTCTCTCACCCCATCTCTCCTCCTCTCCCCCTCTCTCACCCCATCTCTCCTCCTCTCCCCCTCTCTCACCCCATCACTCCTCCTCTCCCCCTCTCTCACCCCATCACTCCTCCTCTCCCCCTCTCTCACCCCATCACTCCTCCTCTCCCCCTCTCTCACCCCATCACTCCTCCTCTCCCCCTCTCTCACCCCATCTCTCCTCCTCTCCCCCTCTCTCACCCCATCACTCCTCCTCTCCCCTATCTCACCCCATCACTCCTCCTCCTCTCCCCTCTCTCCCCCATCTCCTCCCCCCTCTCCCCCATCACTCCTCCTCTCCCCCTATCTCACCCCATCTCTCCTCCTCTCCCCCTCTCTCACCCCATCACTCCTCCTCTCCCCCTATCTCACCCCATCTCTCCTCCTCTCCCCCTCTCTCACCCCATCACTCCTCCTCTCCCCCTATCTCACCCCATCTCTCCTCCTCTCCCCCTCTCTCACCCCATCACTCCTCCTCTCCCCCTCTCTCACCCCATCACTCCTCCTCTCCCCCTCTCTCACCCCATCACTCCTCCTCTCCCCCTCTCTCACCCCATCACTCCTCCTCTCCCCCTCTCTCACCCCATCACTCCTCCTCTCCCCATCTCACCCCATCACTCCTCCTCTCCCCTCTCTCACCCCATCACTCCTCCTCTCCCCTCTCTCACACCATCACCCCCTCACCCCTCTCCCCCATCTCACCCCATCACTCCTCCTCTCCCCTCTCTCACCCCATCACTCCTCCTCTCCCCTCTCTCACCCCATCACTCCTCCTCTCCCCCTCTCTCACCCCATCACTCCTCCTCTCCCCCTCTCACCCCATCACTCCTCCTCTCCCCCTCTCTCACCCCATCACTCCTCCTCCTCTCCCCCTCTCTCACCCCATCTCCTCCTCTCCCCCTCTCACCCCATCACTCCTCCTCTCCCCCATCTCACCCCATCACTCCTCCTCTCCCCTCTCTCACCCCATCACTCCTCCTCTCCCCCTCTCTCACCCCATCACTCCTCCTCTCCCCCATCTCACCCCATCACTCCTCCTCTCCCCTCTCTCACACCATCACTCCTCCTCTCCCCTCTCTCACCCCATCACTCCTCCTCTCCCCTCTCTCACCCCATCACTCCTCCTCTCCCCTCTCTCACCCCATCACTCCTCCTCTCCCCCTCTCTCACACCATCACTCCTCCTCTCCCCCATCTCACCCCATCACTCCTCCTCTCCCCCTCTCTCACCCCATCACTCCTCCTCTCCCCTATCTCACCCCATCTCTCCTCCTCTCCCCTCTCTCACCCCATCACTCCTCCTCTCCCCTATCTCACCCCATCTCTCCTCCTCTCCCCCTCTCTCACCCCATCACTCCTCCTCTCCCCTCTCTCACCCCATCACTCCTCCTCTCCCCCATCTCACCCCATCACTCCTCCTCTCCCCCCTCTCTCACCCCATCTCCTCCCTCCTCTCCCCCATCTCACCCCCCCTCACTCCTCCTCTCACCCCCCTCTCTCACCCCATCACTCCTCCTCCTCCCCCTCTCTCACCCCATCACTCCTCCTCTCCCCATCTCACCCCATCACTCCTCCTCTCCCCCTCTCTCACCCCATCACTCCTCCTCTCCCCCATCTCACCCCATCACTCCTCCTCTCCCCCTCTCTCACCCCATCTCTTCTCCTCTTATGTCCTCTGAATAGGGGTCAGAGGTCAGGGGTAAAGGTAAACATGGAGGGTGAGTTAAACTCAACTCTGAGATTAGTAGTGGTGGCCAGGAGGAAGGGAGGGAGGCACCTGTTGTACATGTGGCTTTAAAGTGAAGAAGAAAGAGGACCTTTGACCTCTGGTCTAAAGTAGTGCACTATATAGGAAATATGGTACCGTTTGGGACACAGCCATGGAGAGAGTAATAGTGTGATGGAGTCCGCCAGCAGCACCAATGAACTGTATAGCCTCTGTAGAACTAGCTGGAAGCTACATTACTATATTATTGGAATTTAGTGAACCCCGCCAGCACACTTCATTACCCAATTAAAAACACATTAACTGTGAAATGAAATGGATCCACTCAACTAGAAATGGCTTCCCTTCCCTCCCGGATACGGTGTTGTAACATGGACAGGGTGACAGAGAGAGGACAAGTACCCTTGGATGGTGACTGATGGAAACTGTACGTGTTACTAATGATTAACATGTCGACTGTTGCTAGATGGAAGGTCCTTTTACGCTGCACTGTACAGGGAATAGGGCTCTGGTTAACAGTAGTCCACTGTACAGGGAATAGGGCTCTGGTTAACAGTAGTCCACTGTACAGGGAATAGGGCTCTGGTTAACAGTAGTCCACTATATAGGGAATAGGGCTCTGGTTAACAGTAGTCCACTATATAGGGAATAGGGCTCTGGTTAACAGTAGTCCACTATATAGGGAATAGGGCTCTGGTTAACAGTAGTCCACTATATAGGGAATAGGGCTCTGGTTAACAGTAGTCCACTGTACAGGGAATAGGGTTCTGGTTAACAGTAGTCCACTATATAGGGAATAGGGCTCTGGTTAACAGTAGTCCACTATATAGGGAATAGGGCTCTGGTTAACAGTAGTCCACTATATAGGGAATAGGGCTCTGGTTAACAGTAGTCCACTGTACAGGGAATAGGGCTCTGGTTAACAGTAGTCCACTGTACAGGGAATAGGGTTCTGGTTAACAGTAGTCCACTATATAGGGAATAGGGCTCTGGTTAACAGTAGTCCACTATATAGGGAATAGGGCTCTGGTTAACAGTAGTCCACTATATAGGGAATAGGGCTCTGGTTAACAGTAGTCCACTGTACAGGGAATAGGGCTCTGGTTAACAGTAGTCCACTGTACAGGGAATAGGGTTCTGGTTAACAGTAGTCCACTGTATAGGGAATAGGGCTCTGGTTAACAGTAGTCCACTGTACAGGGAATAGGGCTCTGGTTAACAGTAGTCCACTATATAGGGAATAGGGCTCTGGTTAACAGTAGTCCACTGTACAGGGAATAGGGCTCTGGTTAACAGTAGTCCACTGTACAGGGAATAGGGCTCTGGTTAACAGTAGTCCACTATATAGGGAATAGGGCTCTGGTTAACAGTAGTCCACTGTACAGGGAATAGGGCTCTGGTTAACAGTAGTCCACTATATAGGGAATAGGGCTCTGGTTAACAGTAGTCCACTGTACAGGGAATAGGGCTCTGGTTAACAGTAGTCCACTATATAGGGAATAGGGCTCTGGTTAACAGTAGTCCACTATATAGGGAATAGGGCTCTGGTTAACAGTAGTCCACTATATAGGGAATAGGGCTCTGGTTAACAGTAGTCCACTGTACAGGGAATAGGGCTCTGGTTAACAGTAGTCCACTATATAGGGAATAGGGCTCTGGTTAACAGTAGTCCACTGTACAGGGAATAGGGCTCTGGTTAACAGTAGTCCACTATATAGGGAATAGGGCTCTGGTTAACAGTAGTCCACTATATAGGGAATAGGGCTCTGGTTAACAGTAGTCCACTGTACAGGGAATAGGGCTCTGGTTAACAGTAGTCCACTATATAGGGAATAGGGCTCTGGTTAACAGTAGTCCACTATACAGGGAATAGGGCTCTGGTTAACAGTAGTCCACTATATAGGGAATAGGGCTCTGGTTAACAGTAGTCCACTGTACAGGGAATAGGGCTCTGGTTAACAGTAGTCCACTATATAGGGAATAGGGCTCTGGTTAACAGTAGTCCACTGTACAGGGAATAGGGCTCTGGTTAACAGTAGTCCACTATATAGGGAATAGGGCTCTGGTTAACAGTAGTCCACTGTACAGGGAATAGGGCTCTGGTTAACAGTAGTCCACTATATAGGGAATAGGGCTCTGGTTAACAGTAGTCCACTGTACAGGGAATAGGGCTCTGGTTAACAGTAGTCCACTGTACAGGGAATAGGGCTCTGGTTAACAGTAGTCCACTATATAGGGAATAGGGCTCTGGTTAACAGTAGTCCACTGTACAGGGAATAGGGCTCTGGTTAACAGTAGTCCACTGTACAGGGAATAGGGCTCTGGTTAACAGTAGTCCACTGTATAGGGAATAGGGCTCTGGTTAACAGTAGTCCACTATATAGGGAATAGGGCTCTGGTTAACAGTAGTCCACTGTACAGGGAATAGGGCTCTGGTTAACAGTAGTCCACTATATAGGGAATAGGGCTCTGGTTAACAGTAGTCCACTATATAGGGAATAGGGCTCTGGTTAACAGTAGTCCACTATATAGGGAATAGGGCTCTGGTTAACAGTAGTCCACTGTACAGGGAATAGGGCTCTGGTTAACAGTAGTCCACTATATAGGGAATAGGGCTCTGGTTAACAGTAGTCCACTATATAGGGAATAGGGCTCTGGTTAACAGTAGTCCACTATATAGGGAATAGGGCTCTGGTTAACAGTAGTCCACTATATAGGGAATAGGGCTCTGGTTAACAGTAGTCCACTATACAGGGAATAGGGCTCTGGTTAACAGTAGTCCACTATATAGGGAATAGGGCTCTGGTTAACAGTAGTCCACTATATAGGGAATAGGGCTCTGGTTAACAGTAGTCCACTATATAGGGAATAGGGCTCTGGTTAACAGTAGTCCACTATATAGGGAATAGGGCTCTGGTTAACAGTAGTCCACTATACAGGGAATAGGGCTCTGGTTAACAGTAGTCCACTATACAGGGAATAGGGCTCTGGTTAACAGTAGTCCACTATATAGGGAATAGGGCTCTGGTTAACAGTAGTCCACTATATAGGGAATAGGGCTCTGGTTAACAGTAGTCCACTATATAGGGAATAGGGCTCTGGTTAACAGTAGTCCACTATATAGGGAATAGGGCTCTGGTTAACAGTAGTCCACTATATAGGGAATAGGGCTCTGGTTAACAGTAGTCCACTATATAGGGAATAGGGCTCTGGTTAACAGTAGTCCACTATATAGGGAATAGGGCTCTGGTTAACAGTAGTCCACTATACAGGGAATAGGGCTCTGGTTAACAGTAGTCCACTATATAGGGAATAGGGCTCTGGTTAACAGTAGTCCACTATATAGGGAATAGGGCTCTGGTTAACAGTAGTCCACTATATAGGGAATAGGGCTCTGGTTAACAGTAGTCCACTATATAGGGAATAGGGCTCTGGTTAACAGTAGTCCACTATATAGGGAATAGGGCTCTGGTTAACAGTAGTCCACTATATAGGGAATAGGGCTCTGGTTAACAGTAGTCCACTATATAGGGAATAGGGCTCTGGTTAACAGTAGTCCACTATATAGGGAATAGGGCTCTGGTCAACAGTAGTCCACTATATAGGGAATAGGGCTCTGGTTAACAGTAGTCCACTATATAGGGAATAGGGCTCTGGTTAACAGTAGTCCACTATATAGGGAATAGGGCTCTGGTTAACAGTAGTCCACTATATAGGGAATAGGGCTCTGGTTAACAGTAGTCCACTATATAGGAATAGGGCTCTGGTTAACAGTAGTCCACTATATAGGGAATAGGGCTCTGGTTAACAGTAGTCCACTATATAGGGAATAGGGCTCTGGTTAACAGTAGTCCACTATATAGGGAATAGGGCTCTGGTTAACAGTAGTCCACTATATAGGGAATAGGGCTCTGGTTAACAGTAGTCCACTATATAGGGAATAGGGCTCTGGTTAACAGTAGTCCACTATATAGGGAATAGGGCTCTGGTTAACAGTAGTCCACTATATAGGGAATAGGGCTCTGGTTAACAGTAGTCCACTATATAGGGAATAGGGCTCTGGTTAACAGTAGTCCACTATATAGGGAATAGGGCTCTGGTTAACAGTAGTCCACTATATAGGGAATAGGGCTCTGGTTAACAGTAGTCCACTATATAGGGAATAGGGCTCTGGTTAACAGTAGTCCACTATATAGGGAATAGGGCTCTGGTTAACAGTAGTCCACTATATAGGGAATAGGGCTCTGGTTAACAGTAGTCCACTATACAGGGAATAGGGCTCTGGTTAACAGTAGTTAACAGTAGTCCACTATGTAGGGAATAGGGTTCTGGTTAACAGTAGTCCACTATATAGGGAATAGGGCTCTGGTTAACAGTAGTCCACTATATAGGGAATAGGGCTCTGGTTAACAGTAGTCCACTATATAGGGAATAGGGCTCTGGTTAACAGTAGTCCACTATACAGGGAATAGGGCTCTGGTTAACAGTAGTTAACAGTAGTCCACTATGTAGGGAATAGGGTTCTGGTTAACAGTAGTCCACTATATAGGGAATAGGGCTCTGGTCAACAGTAGTGCACTATGTAGGGAATAGGGCCCTGGTCAACAGTAGTGCACTATATAGGGAATAGGGCCCTGGTCAACAGTAGTACACTATATAGGGAAAAGGCTCTGGTCTACAGTAGTACACTATATAGGGAAAAGGCTCTGGTCTACAGTAGTACACTATATAGGGAATAGGGCTCTGGTCAACAGTAGTACACTATATAGGGAAAAGGCTCTGGTCTACAGTAGTACACTATATAGGGAATAGGGCCCTGGTCAACAGTAGTACACTATATAGGGAAAAGGCTCTGGTCTACAGTAGTCCACTATATAGGGAATATATACTATACCTTGTGATTTTGAAGATGCGTAGAAGGCGTACGCAGCACAGAGATGCCTAGTGACTGTGTTATGTGGTACTATACCTTGTGATTTTGAAGATGCGTAGAAGGCGTACGCAGAACAGAGATGCCTAGTGACTGTGTTATGTGGTACTATACCTTGTGATTTTGAAGATGCGTAGAAGGCGTACGCAGAACAGAGATGCCTAGTGACTGTGTTATGTGGTACTATACCTTGTGATTTTGAAGATGCGTAGAAGGCGTACGCAGAACAGAGATGCCTAGTGACTGTGTTATGTGGTACTATACCTTGTGATTTTGAAGATGCGTAGAAGGCGTACGCAGAACAGAGATGCCTAGTGACTGTGTTATGTGGTACTATACCTTGTGATTTTGAAGATGCGTAGAAGGCGTACGCAGCACAGAGATGCCTAGTGACTGTGTTATGTGGTACTATACCTTGTGATTTTGAAGATGCGTAGAAGGCGTACACAGCGCAGCACAGAGATGCCTAGTGACTGTGTTATGTGGTACTATACCTTGTGATTTTGAAGATGCGTAGAAGGCGTACGCAGCACAGAGATGCCTAGTGACTGTGTTATGTGGTACTATACCTTGTGATTTTGAAGATGCGTAGAAGGCGTACACAGCGCAGCACAGAGATGCCTAGCGGGGACATGATCTTGGTCTCCACCAGAATGGTCTCCAGGATGCCTCCACACACCACGAAGCTGTCAAAGCGGTTGAACAGAGACACGAAGTAGGCCTGTAGACCCAGGCTGTACATCTTTAACAGCATCTCCCCTGTAAACAATGCCAGCAGGACCTTGTTGGCTATGTCTGGGGAGAGAGAGAGAGAGAGAGAGAGAGAGAGAGAGAGAGAGAGAGAGAGAGAGAGAGAGAGAGAGAGAGAGAGAGAGAGAGAGAGAGAGAGAGAGAGAGAGAGAGAGAGAGGGGAGAGAGAGAGAGAGAGAGAGAGAGAGAGAGAGAGAGAGAGAGAGAGAGAGAGAGAGAGGGAGAGAGAGAGAGAGAGAGAGAGAGAGAGAGAGAGAGAGAGAGAGAGAGAAGGAGAGAGAGGGAGAGAGAGAGGGTGGTGAGGGTATATAACTTAAAGTAACTGTCCAGTATTTACAGATTTATATGAAATATGACCTAGAATTGAGTGAAATAAGGTCATTAAGTTCGTTATGAAGCAGCTTTTCTGTGTTGGAATGGTGTGGTCGTACCCCAACAACAGAATTGTGTGGTCGTATCCCAACAACAGAATTGTGTGGTCGTACCCCAACAACAGAATGGTGTGGTCGTACCCCAACAACAGAATGGTGTGGTCGTACCCCAACAACAGAATGGTGTGGTCGTACCCCAACAACAGAATGGTGTGGCCGTACCCCAACAACAGAATGGTGTGGGTGTACCCCAACAACAGAATTGTGTGGTCGTACCCCAACAACAGAATGGTGTGTGGTACCCCAACAACAGAATGGTGTGGTCGTACCCCAACAACAGAATGGTGTGGTCGTACCCCAACAACAGAATGGTCTGGTCGTACCCCAACAACAGAATGGTCTGGTCGTACCCCAACAACAGAATTGTGTGGTCGTACCCCAACAACAGAATGGTCTGGTCGTACCCCAACAACAGAATGGTCTGGTCATACCCCAACAACAAAATGGTGTGGTCGTACCCCAACAACAGAATGGTGTGGGTGTATACTGGTCATTACAATTATTAACGCAAGTAGACCGCTGATTGGCCAGCTCATCCTCCTATGGCAAGCACTTTAGAAACAGCCTGTTTGAGACATACAGTAAGTTTGAGGTCATTTTTTATAAGTTTTTTTTTTTTCCAATTTATGCTTTAGCTATAAATATGAGTATAGGATGAGTCAAAAACATTATTTGGCTATGAGTTAACAGAATATTACCTTATTTATATCCAGTACCAGTCAAAAGTTTGGACACACCTACTCATTCAAGGGTTTTTCTTTTCTACATTTTAGAATAATAGTGAAGACATCACAACTATGAAATTACACATATGGAATCATGTAGTAACCAACAAAGGGTTAAAGCAATCTAAATATATTTTATATTTGAGATTTTTCAAAGTAGCCACCCTTTGCCTTGACAGCTTTGCACACTCTTGGCATTCTCTCAACCAGCTTCATGAGGAATGTTTTTCCAACATTCTTGAAGGAGTTCCCACATATGCTTAGCACTTCTTGGCTGCTTTTCCTTCACTCTGCGGTCTAACTCATCCCAAACCATCTCAATTGGGTTGAGGTCGGGTGATTGTGGAGGCCAGGTCATCTGATGCAGCACTCCATCACTCTCCTTGGTAAAATAGCCCTTACACAGCCTGGAGGTGTGTTGGGTCATTGTCCTGTTGAAAAACAAATTCATTTCTCACTAAGCGCAAACCAGATGGTATGGCATATCGCTGTAGAATGCTGTGGTAGCCATGCTGGTTAAGTGTGCCTTGAAATATAAATAAATCACTGACAGTGTCACCAGCAAAGCACCCCCACACCATCAGACCTCCTCCATGCTTCACGGTGGGAACCAAACATGCAGAGATCATCCGTCTCACAAAGACATGGTGGTTGGAACAAAAAATCTCAAATTTGGACTCATTAGACCAAAGGACAGATTTCCAACGGTCTAATGTCCATTGCTCATGTTTCTTGGTCCAAGCAAGTCTCTTCTTCCTATTGGTGTCCTTCAGTAGTGGTTTCTTTGCAGCAATTCGACCATGAAGGCCTGATTCAAGTTGATGTTGAGATATGTCTGTTACTTGAACCCTGTGAGGTGCAATTAATTATTTCTGAGGCTGGTAACTCTAATGAACTTATCCTCTGCAGCAGAGGTAACTCTGGGTCTTCCATTCCTGTGGCGGTCCTCGTGAGAGCCAGTTTCATCATAGCGCTTGATGGTTTTTGCCACTGCACTTGAAGAAACTTGAAATGTTCTGTATTGACATGACCTTCATGTCTTAAAATAATGATGGGCAGTAGTTTCTCTTTGCTTCTTTGAGCTGTTCTTGTCATAATATGGACTTGGTCTTTTGCCAAATAGGGCTCTCTTCTGTATAGCACCCCTACCTTGTCACAACACAACTGATTGGCTTAAACACATTAAGAAGGAAAGAAATTCCACAAATTAACTTTGAACAAGGCTGGTTGAGAGAATACCAAGAGTGTGCAAAGCTGTCATAAAGGCTACTTTGAAGAGTCTATAATCTAAAATATATTTGGATTTGTTTAACACTTTTTTGGGTTACTACATGATTCCATATGTTTTATTTAATAGTTTTGATGTCTTCAACATTATTATACAATGCAGAAAATAGTAAAAAAGAAAAACCCTTGAATGAGGAGGTGTGTCCAAACTTTTGACTGGTCCTGTACATGTTTATATTTGTTGTATTTTCTCCTCCCCAATTGCACCTTGTCTCATCGCTACAACTCCCCAACGGGTTCGCGAGAGCCGAAGGTGGAGTCAAGCGTCCTACGAAAACATAACCCGCCAAACCTTCACTCCTTAACACCCACTGCTTAACCCGGAAGTCAGCTGTACCAATGTGTCGGAGGAATGATCACTCAACTGCATTGTTTGCTGTTTGGGGTTTTAGGCTGGGTTTCTGTACAGCACTTTGAGATATCAGCTGATGTACGAAGGGCTATATAAATAAATTTGATTTGATTTGATTTGAACTGGCAACCGGGGTCAGCCTGCAGGCACTCGGCTCGCCACAAGGAGTCGCTAGAGCGAGATGAGTCAAGTAAAGCCCCCCCGGCCA
>NW_026288077.1:347500-360000 GCF_023373465.1 Oncorhynchus keta
AGTAAAAGAAGGAAGAAGAAGAAGAAAATGAAGAAGTAAAAGAAGGAAGAAGAAGAAGAAAATGAAGAAGTAAAAGAAGAAGAAGAAGAAAATTAAGAAGAAGAAGGAAATGAAGAAGAAAATTAAGAAAATGAAGAAGAAAATGAAGAAGAAGAAAATGAAGAAGAAGAAGGAGAGAGACCGCTTGAATAAAGGTGTGAATAGAGGCATGAGTGAATCATCCCTTCATCGCAGCTCCCGGAGGAGAGAAGAGGAGGAACACGCTTCAACAGCAACACAGGAGAGAAAGGAGAGAAAGGAGAGGAAGGATAGGAAGTAGAGAAAGGGGAGAAAGGAGAGAAAGGAGAGAAAGGAGAGAAAGGATAGGAAGTAGAGAAAGGGGAGAAAGGAGAGAAAGGAGAGAAAGGAGAGAAAGGGGAGAAAGGAGAGAAAGGAGAGAAAGGGGAGAAAGGAGAGAAAGGAGAGAAAGGGGTGAGAAAGGAGAGAAAGGAGAGAAAGGAGAGGAAGGAGAGAAAGGAGAGAAAGGATAGAAAGGAGAGGAAGGAGAGAAAGGAGAGAAAGGAGAGAAAGGAGAGAAAGGAGAGAAAGGAGATGAAGGAGAGAAAGGAGAGAAAGGAGAGAAAGGAGAGAAAGGAGAGGAAGGAGAGAAAGGAGAGGAAGGAGAAGAAGGAGAGAAAGGAGAGAAAGGAGAGAAAGGAGAGAAAGGAGAGAAAGGAGAGAAAGGAGAGAAAGGAGAGGAAGTGGGGGAAACAGAAAAGACAGAATAAATAAAGGATAAACGATGGAGAGGAAATGATAAATACCGTAGATCACTGAGAGAGGAGGGAAGAAAGAGTGGTGTTAAAGTAAAGACAGGAGAACTTGCAGGTGAAGGAAACATTTCATGTCAAAGTGAAGAGCAGGTGGAAAATCAACAAGAGAGTTGTGGAGAAAATCAATCAGATGTTCCAACGAGGAGAGAAATAAGAGCTTTAAATAGCTGCAGGTGAGGCAGGGACAGGAAGGATGAGAGGGAGGGGGAGGAAGGGACAGGAAGGATGAGAGGGAGGGGGAGGAAGGATAAGGGAGGGGGAGGAAGGGGGAGGGAGGGGGAGGAAGGGGGAGAAACTGTAAGGGACTGGGAGGAAGGGTAAGGGAGGGGGAGGAAGGGTAAGGGAGGGGGGAGGGGGAGGGAGGGGGAGGAAGGGGGAGGGAGGGGGAGAAACTGTAAGGGACTGGGAGGAAGGGGAAGGGAGGGAGAGGAAGGGGGAGGGAGGGGGAGGAGGGGGGAGAAACTGTAAGGGACTGGGAGGAAGGGGAAGGGTAGGGGGAGGAAGGGGGAGGGAGGGGGAGGAAGGGGAAGGGAGGGGGAGAAACTGTAAGGGAGGGAGAGGAGGTGGTGGAAGGGTAAGGGCGGGCGAGTGCAGGTTTGAGGTAGGGTGAGTGTAACTAAGGGAAAATGGGGGTTAGCTAATAGGTGAGACGGGAGACTGTAGGTGTAAAAAGGGTGAGGGTGGGTTGAGGTACTTACGCTAGCCGGGTACAGCAGGTCTCTCCCTCCATATCTCCTGCTGGAGTGGCGTCAGTATTCACTGACTCATTCTCACTGGCCGGCATGCTCACTGGGGAACACACAGACAGGTAGAGGGAAAGAAGGAAGGAGAATGAATCAGGAGGAAGGACTGTTGACATATCCCTCATCACAGGCTGGTTATTACTGTTACCCTTCTGTATCACAGGCTGGTTATTACTGTTACCCTTCTGTATCACAGGCTGGTTATTACTGTTACCCTTCTGTATCACAGGCTGGTTATTACTGTTACCCTTCTGTATCACAGGCTGGTTATTACTGTTACCCTTCTGTATCACAGGCTGGTTATTACTGTAACCCTTCTGTATCACAGGCTGGTTATTACTGTTACCCTTCTCTATCACAGGCTGTTATTACTGTTACCCTTCTGTATCACAGGCTGGTTATTACTGTTACCCTTCTCTATCACAGGCTGGTTATTACTGTTACCCTTCTCTATCACAGGCTGGTTATTACTGTTACCCTTCTGCATCACAGGCTGGTTATTACTGTTACCCTTCTGCATCACAGGCTGGTTATTACTGTTACCCTTCTGCATCACAGGCTGGTTATTATTGTTACCCTTCTCTATCACAGGCTGGTTATTACTGTTACCCTTCTCTATCACAGGCTGGTTATTACTGTTACCCTTCTCTATCACAGGCTGGTTATTACTGTTACCCTTCTGCATCACAGGCTGGTTATTACTGTTACCCTTCTGCATCACAGGCTGGTTATTATTGTTACCCTTCTCTATCACAGGCTGGTTATTACTGTTACCCTTCTCTATCACAGGCTGGTTTTTACTGTTACCCTTCTGTATCACAGGCTGGTTATTACTGTTACCCTTCTCTATCACAGGCTGGTTATTACTGTTACCCTTCTGCATCACAGGCTGGTTATTACTGTTACCCTTCTCTATCACAGGCTGGTTATTACTGTTACCCTTCTCTATCACAGGCTGGTTATTACTGTTACCCTTCTGCATCACAGGCTGGTTATTACTGTTACCCTTCTGCATCACAGGCTGGTTATTACTGTTACCCTTCTCTATCACAGGCTGGTTATTACTGTTACCCTTCTCTATCACAGGCTGGTTATTACTGTTACCCTTCTCTATCACAGGCTGGTTATTACTGTTACCCTTCTGTATCACAGGCTGGTTATTACTGTTACCCTTCTCTATCACAGGCTGGTTATTACTGTTACCCTTCTGCATCACAGGCTGGTTATTACTGTTACCCTTCTGCATCACAGGCTGGTTATTATTGTTACCCTTCTCTATCACAGGCTGGTTATTACTGTTACCCTTCTATATCACAGGCTGGTTATTACTGTTACCCTTCTCTATCACAGGCTGGTTATTACTGTTACCCTTCTCTATCACAGGCTGGTTATTATTGTTACCCTTCTGTATCACAGGCTGGTTATTACTGTTACCCTTCTCTATTACAGGCTGGTTATTACTGTTACCCTTCTGCATCACAGGCTGGTTATTACTGTTACCCTTCTCTATCACAGGCTGGTTATTACTGTTACCCTTCTCTATTACAGGCTGGTTATTACTGTTACCCTTCTGCATCACAGGCTGGTTATTACTGTTACCCTTCTCTATCACAGGCTGGTTATTACTGTTACCCTTCTCTATCACAGGCTGGTTATTATTGTTACCCTTCTCTATCACAGGCTGGTTATTATTGTTACCCTTCTCTATCACAGGCTGGTTATTACTGTTACCCTTCTCTATCACAGGCTGGTTATTATTGTTACCCTTCTCTATCACAGGCTGGTTATTATTGTTACCCTTCTCTATCACAGGCTGGTTATTACTGTTATCCTTCTGCATCACAGGCTGGTTATTACTGTTACCCTTCTCTATCACAGGCTGGTTATTACTGTTATCCTTCTGCATCACAGCCTGGTTATTATTGTTACCCTTCTCTATCACAGGCTGGTTTTTACTGTTACCCTTCTGTATCACAGGCTGGTTATTACTGTTACCCTTCTCTATTACAGGCTGGTTATTACTGTTACCCTTCTGCATCACAGGCTGGTTATTACTGTTACCCTTCTCTATCACATGCTGGTTATTACTGTTACCCTTCTCTATCACAGGCTGGTTATTACTGTTACCCTTCTGCATCACAGGCTGGTTATTACTGTTACCCTTCTCTATCACAGGCTGGTTATTACTGTTACCCTTCTCTATCACAGGCTGGTTATTACTGTTACCCTTCTCTATCACAGGCTGGTTATTACTGTTACCCTTCTGTATCACAGGCTGGTTATTACTGTTACCCTTCTCTATCACAGGCTGGTTATTACTGTTACCCTTCTGCATCACAGGCTGGTTATTACTGTTACCCTTCTCTATCACAGGCTGGTTATTACTGTTACCCTTCTCTATCACAGGCTGGTTATTACTGTTACCCTTCTCTATCACAGGCTGGTTATTACTGTTACCCTTCTGTATCACAGGCTGGTTATTACTGTTACCCTTCTCTATCACAGGCTGGTTATTACTGTTACCCTTCTGCATCACAGGCTGGTTATTACTGTTACCCTTCTGCATCACAGGCTGGTTATTACTGTTACCCTTCTCTATCACAGGCTGGTTATTACTGTTACCCTTCTATATCACAGGCTGGTTATTACTGTTACCCTTCTCTATCACAGGCTGGTTATTACTGTTACCCTTCTCTATCACAGGCTGGTTATTATTGTTACCCTTCTGTATCACAGGCTGGTTATTACTGTTACCCTTCTCTATTACAGGCTGGTTATTACTGTTACCCTTCTGCATCACAGGCTGGTTATTACTGTTACCCTTCTCTATCACAGGCTGGTTATTACTGTTACCCTTCTCTATTACAGGCTGGTTATTACTGTTACCCTTCTGCATCACAGGCTGGTTATTACTGTTACCCTTCTCTATCACAGGCTGGTTATTACTGTTACCCTTCTTCACAGGCTGGTTATTACTGTTACCCTCTATCACAGGCTGGTTATTATTGTTACCCTTCTCTATCACAGGCTGGTTATTATTGTTACCCTTCTCTATCACAGGCTGGTTATTACTGTTACCCTTCTCTATCACAGGCTGGTTATTATTGTTACCATTCTCTATCACAGGCTGGTTATTATTGTTACCCTTCTCTATCACAGGCTGGTTATTACTGTTATCCTTCTGCATCACAGGCTGGTTATTACTGTTACCCTTCTCTATCACAGGCTGGTTATTACTGTTATCCTTCTGCATCACAGCCTGGTTATTATTGTTACCCTTCTCTATCACAGGCTGGTTTTTACTGTTACCCTTCTGTATCACAGGCTGGTTATTACTGTTACCCTTCTCTATTACAGGCTGGTTATTACTGTTACCCTTCTGCATCACAGGCTGGTTATTACTGTTACCCTTCTCTATCACATGCTGGTTATTACTGTTACCCTTCTCTATTACAGGCTGGTTATTACTGTTACCCTTCTGCATCACAGGCTGGTTATTACTGTTACCCTTCTCTATCACAGGCTGGTTATTACTGTTACCCTTCTCTATCACAGGCTGGTTATTACTGTTACCCTTCTCTATCACAGGCTGGTTATTATTGTTACCCTTCTCTATCACAGGCTGGTTATTACTGTTACCCTTCTCTATCACAGGCTGGTTATTACTGTTACCCTTCTCTATCACAGGCTGGTTATTACTGTTACCCTTCTGTATCACAGGCTGGTTATTACTGTTACCCTTCTCTATCACAGGCTGGTTATTACTGTTACCCTTCTGTATCACAGGCTGGTTATTACTGTTACCCTTCTCTATCACAGGCTGGTTATTACTGTTACCCTTCTCTATCACAGGCTGGTTATTACTGTTACCCTTCTGCATCACAGGCTGGTTATTACTGTTACCCTTCTGCATCACAGGCTGGTTATTATTGTTACCCTTCTCTATCACAGGCTGGTTATTACTGTTACCCTTCTCTATCACAGGCTGGTTATTACTGTTACCCTTCTCTATCACAGGCTGGTTATTACTGTTACCCTTCTGTATCACAGGCTGGTTATTACTGTTACCCTTCTCTATCACAGGCTGGTTATTACTGTTACCCTTCTGCATCACAGGCTGGTTATTACTGTTACCCTTCTCCATCACAGGCTGGTTATTATTGTTACCCTTCTCTATCACAGGCTGGTTATTACTGTTACCCTTCTATATCACAGGCTGGTTATTACTGTTACCCTTCTCTATCACAGGCTGGTTATTACTGTTACCCTTCTCTATCACAGGCTGGTTATTATTGTTACCCTTCTGTATCACAGGCTGGTTATTACTGTTACCCTTCTCTATTACAGGCTGGTTATTACTGTTACCCTTCTGCATCACAGGCTGGTTATTACTGTTACCCTTCTCTATCACAGGCTGGTTATTACTGTTACCCTTCTCTATTACAGGCTGGTTATTACTGTTACCCTTCTGCATCACAGGCTGGTTATTACTGTTACCCTTCTCTATCACAGGCTGGTTATTACTGTTACCCTTCTCTATCACAGGCTGGTTATTATTGTTACCCTTCTCTATCACAGGCTGGTTATTATTGTTACCCTTCTCTATCACAGGCTGGTTATTACTGTTACCCTTCTCTATCACAGGCTGGTTATTATTGTTACCCTTCTCTATCACAGGCTGGTTATTATTGTTACCCTTCTCTATCACAGGCTGGTTATTACTGTTATCCTTCTGCATCACAGGCTGGTTATTACTGTTACCCTTCTCTATCACAGGCTGGTTATTACTGTTATCCTTCTGCATCACAGGCTGGTTATTATTGTTACCCTTCTCTATCACAGGCTGGTTATTACTGTTATCCTTCTGTATCACAGGCTGGTTATTACTGTTACCATTCTCTATCACAGGCTGGTTATTATTGTTACCCTTCTCTATCACAGGCTGGTTATTACTGTTACCCTTCTCTATTACAGGCTGGTTATTACTGTTACCATTCTCTATCACAGGCTGGTTATTATTGTTACCCTTCTCTATCACAGGCTGGTTATTACTGTTACCCTTTTATTCTCTTTTGTTTTCTAGCTGGCCTCATCCTGACCCTCTGACAGACAGACATACAGACAGACAGACATACATACTGCTGACAGAACTCCTAGTGGTAGAGTGGTAGGACAGTTTTAGGGACACTGATATAGGGGAGGTTTGGTTTTAAATCCCCTAAATCTTTGAGTTGCAGTCTCCAGGAGAAGTGAGGTTTAAGTCCCCTAAAGCTTTGAGTTCCAGTCTCCAGGAGAAGTGAGGTTTAAGTCCCCTAAAGCTTTGAGTTCCAGTCTCCAGGAGAAGTGAGGTTTTAAGTCCCCTAAAGCTTTGAGTTCCAGTCTCCAGGAGAAGTGAGGTTTTAGTCCCCTAAAGCTTTGAGTTCCAGACTCCAGGAGAAGTGAGGTTTTAGTCCCCTAAAGCTTTGAGTTCCAGACTCCAGGAGAAGTGAGGTTTTAGTCCCCTAAAGTTTTGAGTTCCAGACTCCAGGAGAAGTGAGGTTTTAGTCCCCTAAAGCTTTGAGTTCCAGACTCCAGGAGAAGTGAGGTTTTAGTCCCCTAAAGCTTTGAGTTCCAGACTCCAGGAGAAGTGAGGTTTTAGTCCCCTAAAGTTTTGAGTTCCAGACTCCAGGAGAAGTGACGTGTTAAGTCCCCTAAAGCTTTGAGTTCCAGACTCTGGTAGAACTCAGCAGAAGATTTCAGGTAGAAATAGACAGACCAGTACAACAACAAAAATGAAAGAAAATATTTAAATAAATACAGAGAAAGTAATTGAGAAAGAAAGACAAAGAAATCTATCAAATTACTAGGATAGGACAAATCATATTACAGTTTGTCTGAAGACACAACCATCAAACTCTCACAACGTTCCTCAACCAAACCAGATGAGACGGCCCGGTCAACGGGAACACTCCTTGAATTAGACAAATCGAATCAGACCATTACTGACAACCAAAACCTGTAGAAAACCAATGTCTCGTGGGATAGAGAAGCCTGGAGCTACCAGGGTCCCTCAGTAATACACCATCTGATTGACACATCTCCTGGGGTAATGATAATGAAGAGGAGAGAGGGAGGGATGGATGGGTGGATGGAGGGAGGGAGATCTGTAGAGGGAGAGGAGGGAGAGTGAGAAGGGCAGGAGGGAGGATGGGAGGGATGGAGGGAGGGAGATATGTAGAGGGAGAGGAGGGAGAGTGAGAAGGGAGGGAGGGTGGGAGGGAGGGAGGGCGGGCGGGAGGGAGGGAGGGAGGCCCATATCAGAATCTCCTCTTATAGCCCTGTCACTCTTCATGTCCACTCTGGGGATTCTAGAATGAGGTTTGTGTTCCCAGAAATAGCTGCCACTGCTTACAGGCAGAAGAGACAGAAAGGCTTCAGCTCAACTCAGCTAAATAACACGGAGAAACATTCTATTTCTCTATATTATTCCTCCTTTAAGCTCATACTGGAGCTCAACTACTCCCAGTAAGAAAACCTTGGAGAGAATGAAGAAAATCAAAGAAGAAATGAATGAAACAAGCTAGACTAACTCTATTGGGATCTCTTACACTCCCTAGCAAGAAAAAATAAATCTGAATTTTCAAAAACAACAACCTTTAAGCCTAACATTACACTAAGCAAAGCCTGACAGGCAACGATAAGCTTAAAGATCAGGGGCCAAAGCATGTAACTGTAAGGATCGACGCTGGTAGACGAGAAGCAGGTACAGGGAGTGAACATTAAATTAACAACAGCGTCTGGACATGAACACATAACCACATTAATGCTGACACAGGGAACAAACGGGGGAGCAGACTGTTTTAGACGGGGAAATCAACGAAGGGAAGGGGTCCAGGTGAGTCCAATGAGTGCTGCCGCGCGTAATGATGTTGACAGGTGTGCGTAATGAAAGGGCCCTCGAGCGCCAGAGAGGGAGAGCAGGAGCAGGCGTGACAATAACACCAACACTAAATATAGCCCAGCTCATTTCAGCCCCGCCCATACAAACCCTGGAGGAACAGAGGACTAGCCAATCACATGCAGCCTTGGAGCGTGGTCCCTGCAGCATTCTTTAGCCTCAGTTAGATACAGCAGCACCAATCAGCACATCCCAATCACTCTCCAATCATGTACCATTGTCAGTCCAAGCCTGCGCCATGAGTGGCCGCAAAACACCTTGTCCTCCGTAACTCTGACGTCCAGGACTACAGCCTTTAAACAACATCCTATGATAAATATACATTTATTTTAGATATTCAAGTGATGGGTAAGTTACTGTGTATTGACGATTATCAAACGTTAATCATTATTGATTGTGGGGCTTCAGAAAGTCAAACTAGTTCCTCTCTTGGTCTAAGACCATTGTTCCCATTGATTAGCTAACTAACTAGTGAATATTCCCAGTGATTAGCTAACTAACGAGTGAATATTCCCAGTGATTAGCTAACTAACTAGTGAATATTACTAGTGAATAGTCTAACTAACTAGTGAATATTACTAGTGAATAGTCTTACCAACTAGTGAATATTACTAGTGAATAGTCTAACTATTGAATATTACTAGTGAATAGTCTAACTAACTAATGAATATTACTAGTGAATAGTCTAACTAACTAGTGAATATTACTAGTGAATAGTCTAACTAACTAGTGAATATTACTAGTGAATAGTCTAACTATTGAATATTACTAGTGAATAGTCTAACTAACTAATGAATATTACTAGTGAATAGTCTAACTAACTAGTGAATATTACTAGTGAATAGTCTAACTAACTAGTGAATATTACTAGTGAATAGTCTAACTAACTAGTTAATATTACTAGTGAATGGTCTAACTAACTAGTGTGAATATTACTAGTGAATAGTCTAACTAACTAGTGAATATTACTAGTGAATAGTCTAACTATTGAATATTACTAGTGAATAGTCTAACTAACTAATGAATATTACTAGTGAATAGTCTAACTAACTAGTGAATATTACTAGTGAATAGTCTAACTAACTAGTGAATATTACTAGTGAATAGTCTAACTAACTAGTGAATATTACTAGTGAATAGTCTAACTAACTAGTGAATATTACTAGTGAATAGTCTAACTAACTAGTGAATATTACTAGTGAATAGTCTAACTAACTAGTGAATATTACTAGTGAATAGTCTAACTAATTAATGAATATTACTAGTGAATAGTCTAACTAACTAGTGAATATTACTAGTGAATAGTCTAACTAACTAGTGAATATTACTAGTGAATAGTCTAACTAACTAGTGAATATTACTAGTGAATAGTCTAACTATTGAATATTACTAGTGAATAGTCTAACTAACTAATGAATATTACTAGTGAATAGTCTAACTAACTAGTGAATATTACTAGTGAATAGTCTAACTAACTAGTGAATATTACTAGTGAATAGTCTAACTAACTAGTTAATATTACTAGTGAATAGTCTAACTAACTAGTGAATATTACTAGTGAATAGTCTAACTAACTAGTGAATATTACTAGTGAATAGTCTAACTAATTGAATATTACTAGTGAATAGTCTAACTAACTAGTGAATATTACTAGTGAATAGTCTAACTAACTAGTGAATATTACTAGTGAATAGTCTAACTAACTAGTGAATATTACTAGTGAATAGTCTAACTAACTAGTGAATATTACTAGTGAATAGTCTAACTAATTAATGAATATTACTAGTGAATAGTCTAACTAACTAGTGAATATTACTAGTGAATAGTCTAACTAACTAGTGAATATTACTAGTGAATAGTCTAACTAACTAGTGAATATTACTAGTGAATAGTCTAACTAACTAGTGAATATTACTAGTGAATAGTCTAACTAACTAGTGAATATTACTAGTGAATAGTCTAACTAACTAGTGAATAGTCTAACTAACTAGTGAATATTACTAGTGAATATTCTAACTAATTAATGAATATTACTAGTGAATAGTCTAACTAACTAATGAATATTACTAGTGAATAGTCTAACTAACTAGTGAATATTACTAGTGAATAGTCTAACTAACTAGTGAATATTACTAGTGAATAGTCTAACTAACTAGTGAATATTACTAGTGAATAGTCTAACTAACTAGTGAATATTACTAGTGAATAGTCTAACTAACTAGTGAATATTACTAGTGAATAGTCTAACTAACTAGTGAATATTACTAGTGAATAGTCTAACTAACTAGTGAATATTACTAGTGAATAGTCTAACTAACTAGTGAATATTACTAGTGAATAGTCTAACTAACTAGTGAATATTACTAGTGAATAGTCTAACTAACTAGTGAATATTACTAGTGAATAGTCTAACTAACTAGTGAATATTACTAGTGAATAGTCTAACTAATTAATGAATATTACTAGTGAATAGTCTAACTAACTAGTGAATATTACTAGTGAATAGTCTAACTAACTAGTGAATATTACTAGTGAATAGTCTAACTAACTAGTGAATATTACTAGTGAATAGTCTAACTAACTAGTGAATATTAAATGTATGTAAATGATGAAGTCTTTTTGTCTGTATTGTATTTCCTGTCCTGAGTTGGAGCCCAGGATGACTTGCTGTTGCCATTGATCTCGGCTAATGGAGACACTAATAAGACTCATTAATTGCCCTGGTTTAAAGAGATGCTTCGTGATTTTGGCAACGAGGCCCTTTGTCTACTTCCCCAGAGGCAGATGAACTATGTTGGAACCATTTGAATGTCTCTGTGTGCAGTATTAATGGAAGTTGCTAACTAGCGTTAGCATGCTAGCAGATACCCATAGACTTCCAGTCATAGCGTTAGTGCTAGTTAGCAACTTCCTTCAAACTGCACGCAGAGACATTCAAATGGTTCCCACAAGTTCATCTGACTCTGGGGAAGTAGACAAATGGCCTCGTTGCCAAAATCACGAAGCATCTCTTTAAGATCACTATTCCTGGTCGTGAACAGTCTCACATAATCTCTGTTATAGACCGTTCCTGTCCGTGCTTCCACCTTGACATGTACCAGCCTGTCTCTCCTCATGTCTAAAACCAGTTTCTCTGAATAACAGAGGTCTGAGATACGTCCCAGCCCTGGAGGACAGTCCTGTTAAACATAGAACTACTTATGTCCAACACTGAACTAGTTCACTACGCTATTGTTCCTGTCTGCTGGCCGGATAGACAGAGAGAGAGGGGGGAGCAGGACAGGAGGGAGGGAGGGAGGGAGAGGGAGGGAGCGTTGTGTGAAGAGGGAGAGTCGAGGAGAGAGAGAGGTGGGAGGAGGACAAGAGTGAGGGAGGGAGGGGGGGGCAGGGAGAGAGAGGGGAGGAGAGAGAGAGGTTGAAGGAGGACAGGAGGACAGGAGGGAGGCAGGGAGGGAGGGAGGGAGAGGGGAGGGAGAGAGAGAGGGGGGGAGGAGGGGAGGGAGGGAGGGAGGGAGGGAGCGGAGGGATGGAGGGAAGGAAGGAAGGGAGGGGGGCCAAGAAGGAGAGGGAGGATAGAGAGAGGTGGGAGGAGGACAAGAGTGAGGGAGGGAGGGGGGAGGGAGGGAGAAGGAGGAGAGAGAGAGGTGGGAGGAGGACAGGAGGGATGCAGGGAGGGAGGGAGGGAGGGAGAGGGAGGAGGGGGAGAGAGAGGGGGGGAGGAGGACAGGGAGGGAGGGAGGGAGGGTGGGGGAGATGGAGGGAGGGAAGGAGGGAGGGTAGGGAGGGGGGCCAGGGAGGGAGGGGAGGGAGGGAGGGAGGGAGGGAGGGAGGGAGGGAGGGAGGGAGGGAGGGGGGGCTCTATCCAAGAGCAAGTCAATCTAATTAATTACTTTCAAAGCTTTAAAACTGTCCTCATGTTGGTGCTAAAAACACATTGTAAAACCCCTGACCCTGACATTATGGTTCACTAAATGACAGGCTCATAAAGGAGCTTTTAAAGACACATGA
>NW_026288077.1:365000-392500 GCF_023373465.1 Oncorhynchus keta
AGTGAGGTCATACAGTGAGGTCATTCAGTAACGTCATACAGTAAGGTCATACAGTGAGATCATACAGTGAGGTCATACAGTGAGATCATACAGTGAGATCATACATTAAGGCCAACAGTGAGGTCATTCATAACCATACAGTAAGGTCATACAGTGAGATCATACAGTGAGGTCATACAGTGAGGTCATACAGTGAGATCATACAGTGAGATCATACATTTAGGCCATACAGTGAGGTCATACAGTGAGGTCATTCAGTAACGTCATACAGTGAGGTCATACAGTGAGGTCATACAGTGAGGTCATACAGTGAGGTCATTCAGTAACGTCATACAGTGAGGTCATACAGTGAGGTCATACAGTGAGGTCATACAGTGAGGTCATACAGTGACATGATTGACTGCTCTTGAGGTACAGGAAGTAGGTATTAGATTATGTAGATTAATATGTATATATATATATATGTAGATTATGTAGATAAATATGTATGTAAGTATGTAGATGGTTGGGCTGATGAAACAATAATGACCATAGGAGGCTTGCAAGCCGAAGAACACCATCCCAACCATGTAGCACGGGGGTGGTAGCATCATGTTGTGGTGGTGCTTTGCTGCAGGAGGGACTGGTGCACCTCACAAAATAGATGGCATCATGAGGAAAGGAAAATTATGTGGATATATTGAAGCAACATCTCAAGACATCAGTCAGGAAGTTAAAGCTTGGTTGTAAATGGGTCTTCCAAATGGACAATGACCCCAAGCATACTTCCAAAGTTGTGGCAAAATGGTTTAAGGACAACAGTCAAGGTATTGGAGTGGCCATCACAAAGCCCTGACCTCAATCCCATAGAAAATGTATGTGCAGAACTGAAAAAGCGTGTGCGAGCAAGGAGGCCTACAAACCTGACTTAGTTACACCAGCTCTGTCAGGAGGAATGGGCCAAAATTCACCCAAGTTATTGTGGGAAGCTTGTGGAAGGCTACCCAAAATGTTTGATCCAGTTAAATACTGAGTGTATGTAAACTTCTGACCCACTGGGAATGTGATGAAAGAAATAAAAGCTGAAATAAATCATTTTCTCTGCTATTATTCTGACATTTAAACATTCTTAAAATAAAGTGGTGATCCTCACTGACCTAAGACTCAATATTCAGAAAGTGTTGTTAATGTTTTGTTTACTGTATATAAACCTTGACCTATTCACCCCTCAGAAGGTAATGGAGAGAGGACACACAGCAGTGATGAAACACACACACTTTGATGAACAGAGAGAGAGCGAGAGAGATAAACAGAGAGAGAGAGTGAGAGAGAGAGAGAGAGAGAGAGAGAGAGAGAGAGAGAGACAGAGAGAGATAAACAGAGAGAGACAGAGAGAGAGAGAGACAGAGAGAGATAAACAGAGAGAGAGAGACAGAGAGAGAGAGCGAGAGAGAGAGAGAGAGAGAGAGAGAGAGAGAGAGAGAGAGAGAGAGAGAAACAGAGAGAGAGAGAGTGAGAGAGAGAGAGAGAGAGAGAGAGAGAGAGAGAGAGAGAGAGAGAGAGAGAGAGAGAGAGAGAGAAACAGAGAGAGAGAGAGTGAGATATCGAGACAGAGAGAGGATACAGTCCTGCCTCTAGATGGCGATGTTGCTCAGAGCTCTGTCTGTCATAGATTTGGTCCTTCATCTCCTAATGTTCCCCTCCCTACTCTTCTCCATACACCATGACACAAACCCAATTGTTTTCATGCTACAATAACAGTTTTAGTAGATGATGAAAATATACATTGATCAGTATGTGATCTCCTGAGCATGAGGCATCAACAGCACTAAAAACTGTCTCTCTAATTCTTTACTAAAAACACGTCTGTCTGGGGGTAACATAACCCGTCTGTCAATCAACCAATCCACTTCCGTCTCTATCTATCCTTGACAACTGTGGGACAGAAATAAAGTGGCTGGCTCATCTCATTTTTTCATTTTCTTTACTCTCTCCCTCTCCCTCTCCCTCTCCCTCTCTCTCTGCCTCTCTCTCTCTCTCTCTCTCTCTCTCTCTCTCTCTCTCTCTCTCTCTCTCTCTCTCTCTCTCTCTCTCTCTCTCTCTCTCTCTCTCTCTCTCTCTCTCTCTCTCTCTCTCTCTCTCTCTCTGCCTCCCTCTCTCTCTCGGTCTCCCTCTCCCTCTCTCTCTATGTCTCCCTCTCCCTCTCTCTCTTTCTCTCTGCCTACCTCCCCCTCTCTCTCTCGGTCTCCCTCTCCTTCTCTCTCCCTCTCTCTCTCCCCTCTCTCTCTCTCTCTCTCTCTCTCTCTCTCTCTGTCTCACTTGTCTGTCTCTTCATTCAGCTACTGTGAGTAAAGCCTGGTGCCCCGTCTCTCTCTCTCTCTGCCTCCCTCCCTCTCTCTCTCTCTGCCTCCCTCACCCCTCCCTCCCTCCCCCTCTCTCCCGTCTCTCAGTCCCTCAGCCTCAGTCAATCACACCAAGCTCGGCTGACTTCCTACAACCACGAGACCTGCTGAAGGATATTGCAAACATCGTTTAATAGAAGTGCAGGAATTAAAGCTAAAGTTGAACCCAAGTCATCTGCTCACCACAAGACTGTGTCAGCCTGCTGAGCTAAAGCCTCGAGGGATAAAGTCTTTTATCTCCCTTCTGTCCTCATCTCTACTACTGATGTGTAGGAGTGACCTGTGATGCTGCCTGTCAGCCAGTGTGTGTATGTTGTGTGTGTGTGAGCATGTGTGTGTGTGTATTTTTGTGTTTGTGTGTTCCCATCTGAGCTCTGACAACAGGACAGCCCAGGACACAGTAGACCCCTGAGGACTCAGGGTCTCAAAGGCCACGGTGCTAAAATAAGCCTGGGGAACAACAACAACGACATTCTATACTGGACAGTAGATGATCATATATCTGTCTGTCAGTCTCTGTGTGTTATGTCTAGTCTCTGTGTGTTATGTCTAGTCTCTGTGTGTTATGTCTAGTCTCTAGTCTCTGTGTGTTATGTCTAGTCTCTGTGTGTTATGTCTAGTCTCTGTGTGTTATGTCTAGTCTCTGTGTGTTATGTCTAGTCTCTGTGTGTTATGTCTAGTCTCTAGTCTCTGTGTGTTATGTCTAGTCTCTGTGTGTTATGTCTAGTCTCTGTGTGTTATGTCTAGTCTGTGTGTTATGTCTAGTCTCTGTGTGTTATGTCTAGTCTCTGTGTGTTATGTCTATGTCTTCTCTGTGTGTTATGTCTAGTCTCTAGTCTCTGTGTGTTATGTCTAGTCTCTAGTCTCTGTGTGTTATGTCTAGTCTCTGTGTGTTATGTCTAGTCTCTGTGTGTTATGTCTAGTCTCTGTGTGTTATGTCTAGTCTCTAGTCTCTGTGTGTTATGTCTATTCTCTGTGTGTTATGTCTAGTCTCTAGTCTCTGTGTGTTATGTCTAGTCTCTAGTCTCTGTGTGTTATGTCTAGTCTCTGTGTGTTATGTCTAGTCTCTAGTCTCTGTGTGTTATGTCTATTCTCTGTGTGTTATGTCTAGTCTCTAGTCACACACACACAGTCAGTGAGCCTTAGTGTGGAGCATTAGAACGTCTGAACACTGTTTATCAACAAAGCATGCTGGGTATTAGAGCACAGCCAAGCATCAGGGCTCAGACACAACATCCTACATGTTCTGCATTGTGTGTGTGTACATGAATGCCTGCCTGCCTGCCTGCCTGCCTGCCTGCCTGCCTGCCTGCCTGCACCATGGCCTCTTCTGTCTGTCTGTCTGTCTGTCTGTCTGTCTGTCTGTCTGTCTGTCTGTCTGTCTGTCTGTCTGTCTGTCTGTCTGTCTGTCTGTCTGTCTGTCTGTCTGTCTGTCTGTCTGTCTGTCTGTCTGTCTGTCTGTCTGTCTGTCTGTCTGTCTGTCTGTGTGTGTGTGTGTGTGTGTGTGTGTGTGTGTGTGTGTGTGTGTGTGTGTGTGTGTGTGTGTGTGTGTGTGTGTGTGTGTGTAAGCTGTAGCTAAAGCCTAGGGAGATACTCTTCACTCATTAATCTCAACACCATTACTGAGTTTTCAGCCCATTTCATCTGAACTCAAGCAACACGTTCTGGTGTGAAATGTATTCTGTATTCAACCACATAGGCAAATGGCAGCCTATTCCCTATTCCCTACTTAGTGCACTACTTTTGACCAGAGCCCTGTTGAAAATTAGTGCACTACATACACTGTATATCTGCTTTGTTGATGAGATGTAACTTCCTTATGTCCTAAAATAAATGTTACCAAGACAACTATGATTATCAATGTTCTGAATCTTTCAGAGGAGTCTTTCTCTAACATAGAATTATTATTATATGAGATAGTCAGATTTCGTCTCCTAATACAAATCAAATCAACGTTTATTTGTCACGTGCACCAAATACAACAGGTGTAGTAGACCTTATAGTGAAATGCTGAATACAACAGGTGTAGTAGACCTTACAGTGAAATGCTGAATACAACAGGTGTAGTAGACCTTACAGTGAAATGCTGAATACAACAGGTGTAGTAGACCTTACAGTGAAATGCTGAATACAACAGGTGTAGTAGACCTTACAGTGAAATGCTGAATACAACAGGTGTAGTAGACCTTACAGTGAAATGCTGAATACAACAGGTGTAGTAGACCTTACAGTGAAATGCTGAATACAACAGGTGTAGTAGACCAGTGAAATGCTGAATACAACAGGTGTAGTAGACCTTACAGTGAAATGCTGAATACAACAGGTGTAGTAGACCTTATAGTGAAATGCTGAATACAACAGGTGTAGTAGACCTTACAGTGAAATGCTGAATACAACAGGTGTAGTAGACCTTACAGTGAAATGCTGAATACAACAGGTGTAGTAGACCTTACAGTGAAATGCTGAATACAGCAGGTGTAGTAGACCTTACAGTGAAATGCTGAATACAACAGGTGTAGTAGACCAGGTAGACCTTACAGTGTACAGTGAAATGCTGAATACAACAGGTGTAGTAGACCTTACAGTGAAATGCTGAATACAACAGGTGTAGTAGACCTTACAGTGAAATGCTGAATATGCAGGTGTAGTAGACCTTAAGTGAAACAACAACAGGTGTAGTAGACCTTACAGTGAAATGCTGAATACAACAGGTGTAGTAGACCTTACAGTGAAATGCTGAATACAACAGGTGTAGTAGACCTTACAGTGAAATGCTGAATACAACAGGTGTAGTAGACCTTACAGTGAAATGCTGAATACAACAGGTGTAGTAGACCTTACAGTGAAATGCTGAATACAACAGGTGTAGTAGACCTTACAGTGAAATGCTGAATACAACAGGTGTAGTAGACCTTACAGTGAAATGCTGAATACAACAGGTGTAGTAGACCTTACAGTGAAATGCTGAATTCAACAGGTGTAGTAGACCTTACAGTGAAATGCTTACAGGCTCTAACCAATAGCGCAAATAAGGTATTAGGTGAACAATAGGTAAGTAAAGAAATAAAACAACAATAAAAAGACACTGAATAACAGTAGAGAGGCTATATACAGTAGCTTATATACAGTAGAGGCTATATACAGTAAAGAGATAAAACAGTAAATATACACAGTAGAATATACAGTAGAGAGGCTATATACAGTAGAGAGGCTATATACAGTAGAGAGGCTATATACAGTAGAGAGGCTATATACAGTAGAGAGGCTATATACAGTAGAGAGGCTATATACAGTAGAGAGGCTATATACAGTAGAGAGGCTATATACAGTAGAGGCTTTATACAGTAGAGAGGCTATATACAGTAGAGAGGCTATATACAGTAGAGAGGTTATATACAGTAGAGAGGCTATATACAGTAGAGAGGCTATATACAGTAGAGAGGCTATATACAGTAGAGAGGCTATATACAGTAGAGAGGCTATATACAGTAGAGAGGCTATATACAGTAGAGAGGCTATATACAGTAGAGAGGCTACATACAGTAGAGAGGCTATATACAGTAGAGAGGCTATGTACAGTAGAGAGGCTTTATACAGTAGAGAGGCTATATACAGTAGAGAGGCTATATACAGTAGAGAGGTTATATACATTAGAGAGGCTATATACAGTAGAGAGGCTATATACAGTAGACAGGCTATATACAGTAGAGGATATATACAGTAGAGAGGCTATAAACAGTAGTGAGGTTATATACAGTAGTGAGGTTATATACAGTAGAGAGGCTCTATACAGTAGTGAGGTTATATACAGTAGACAGGCTATATACAGTAGAGGATATATACAGTAGAGAGGCTATATACAGTAGAGAGGCTATATACAGTAGAGAGGCTATATACAGTAGACAGGCTATATACAGTAGAGGATATATACAGTAGAGAGGCTATATACAGTAGAGAGGCTACATACAGTAGAAGGCTATATACAGTAGAGAGGCTATATACAGTAGAGAGGCTCTATACAGTAGAGAGGCTACATACAGTAGAGAGGCTATATACAGTAGAGAGGCTATATACAGTAGTGAGGCTATATAGAGTAGTGAGGTTATATACAGTAGAGAGGCTATATACAGTAGAGAGGCTATATACAGTAGAGAGGCTATAAACAGTAGTGAGGTTATATACAGTAGTGAGGTTATATACAGTAGAGAGGCTCTATACAGTAGTGAGGTTATATACAGTAGAGAGGCTATATACAGTAGAGAGGCTCTATACAGTAGTGAGGTTATATACAGTAGAGAGGCTATATACAGTAGAGAGGCTACATACAGTAGAGAGGCTATATACAGTAGAGAGGCTCTATACAGTAACGAGGCTATATACAGTAGAGAGGCTATATACAGTAGAGAGGCTATATACAGTAGAGAGGCTCTATACAGTAACGAGGTTATATACAGTAGAGAGGCTACATACAGTAGAGAGGCTCTATACAGTAACGAGGCTATATACAGTAGAGAGGCTATATACGGTAGAGAGGCTACATACAGTAGAGAGGCTCAATACAGTAGAGAGTTCAATCTTAGCCCTGTATTGACGCTTTGCCTGTTTGAAGGTTCGTCGCAGGGCATAGCAGGATTTCTTGCACGTCCAATAAGCTCTGTTGACCGAGCAGTGCAGGTTTCTCATAGCAACTTTTGAGGATTTTACATTTTGTGGAGGTCATCATCAAAGTGGTTTTCGCGGGTCATAAAAAAAGCTAAATTAGCACGACCTGAGCTGATTTAGTCCCCCTAATTCTGGCCATCATCCCTCAAGGGTAAAAACTCCAATAACTTTTAAACAGATTATGATAGAGACGCGAGGTTTTGACCATTGGTTTTCTTAGAAGATTATCTACACAATAACATTGTTTTACCCAATGGTCAAAATATGCATTTTGATTGGACACCCTATTGTACAGGGAGAATGGTGCCATTTGGGATGCATCCATACACATACTGGGGCTCCAGGGCCCCCGGGATACAGGGTTCCAGGGTTCCAGGGCTCCAGGGTTCCAGGGCTCCAGGGTCCCTACTCCAGGGTTCCAGGGCTCCAGGGCTCGAGACTCCAGGGCCCCAGACTCCAGGGTTCCAGGGCTGCAGGGCTCCAGGGTTCCAGGGCTCCAGACTTCCAGGGTTCCAGGGCTCCAGACTCCAGGTCTCCAGGGTTCCAGGGCTCCAGGGCTCCAGACTCCAGGGTTCCAGGGCTCCAGACTCCAGGGCACCAGGGTTCTAGGGCTCCAGACTCCAGGGCCCCAGGGCTCCAGACTCCAGACTTCCAGACTCCAGGGTTCCAGGGCCCCAGACTCCAGACTCCAGGGCTCCAGACTCCAGGGCTCCAGACTCCAGGGCTCCAGGGCCCCAGGGCTTCAGGGCCCCAGGGCTTCAGGGCTCCAGACTCCAGGGCCCCAGACTCCAGGGCTCCAGACTCCAGGGCTCCAAACTCCAGGGCTCCAGACTCCAGGGCTTCAGGGCTCCAGACTTCAGGGCTCCAGACTCCAGGGTTCCAGACTCCAGGGCTCCAGGGCTCCAGGGCCCCAGGGCTCCAGGGCTCCAGGGCTCCAGACTCCAGGGCCCCAGGGCTCCAAGGCTAGCCCAGTGCTCCCTGCTCTCTCCCCAGGGAAGGTGTGCCCCAAACATAGAGACAAATAATTGATTTTGCTTCCATCCCTGTATACAGGTAGCCTAGTGGTTAGAGTGCTGGGCCAGTAACCGAAAGGTTGCTGGATCGAATCCCTGAGCTGACAAGATAAACATCTGTCTTTGTGCCCCTGAACAAGGCAGTTAACACACTGTTCCCCGATAGGCTGTCATTGTAAATAAGAATTTGTTCCTAACTGACTTGCCTAATTAAATAAAGGTTAAAAATAAATACAAAAAATATTTTAAAAATATGCCTGTGTGCGCTTGGTGTTCCTGCCAGTCAAACAAACTGTGCTGGCAGTCTGCTACTGAGAGAGAGAGGCTGTAGACAGTGAGTTGATTAGCCACCCATCACTCAGCACTACTCTGGCCCTAACTATATGGTCTAAACAGAATCCTTGGGATGTCCCAACTCTGATGTCACCCAATTAGAGTGAAACGTTAAATGTTCGTGGACCACACTACAACAGAAGACTTCCCACCACCAAATACAGACCATAGTCCCTACTCTAAAACCATGTCTACAGTACTAGTTGATCCCAACGACCTGACCCATCGTAACCCACCACCAAATACAGACCATAGTCTCTACTCTAAAACCATGTCTACAGTACTAGTTGATCCCAACGACCTGACCCATCGTAACCCACCACCAAATACAGACCATAGTCCCTACTCTAAAACCATGTCTACAGTACTAGTTGATCCCAACGACCTGACCCATCGTAACCCACCACCAAATACAGACCATAGTCCCTACTCTAAAACCATGTCTACAGTACTAGTTGATCCCAACGACCTGACCCATCGTAACCAGTTGACCCACCACCAAATACAGACCATAGTCCCTACTCTAAAACCATGTCTACAGTACTAGTTGACCCCAACGACCTGACCCATCGTAACCCACCACCAAATACAGACCATAGTCCCTACTCTAAAACCATGTCTACAGTACTAGTTGACCCCAACGACCTGACCCATCGTAACCCACCACCAAATACAGACCATAGTCCCTACTCTAAAACCATGTCTACAGTACTAGTTGACAACGACCTGACCCATCGTAACCCACCACCAAATACAGACCATAGTCCCTACCTAAAACCATGTCTACAGTACTAGTTGATCCCAAGACCTGACCCATGTAACCCACCACCAACAGACCTGTCCCTACTCTAAAACCCTACAGTACTAGTTGGTGACCCCGTAACCCACCACCTACAGACCATAGTCCCTACTCTAAAACCATGTCTACAGTACTAGTTGACCCCAACGCCTGACCTACAGTACTACAGACCATGTCCCCTCAAAACCTGACAGTACTAGTGACCCCAACGCCTGTACTAGGTGACCCCAACGCCTGACCTACAATGTCCCAACGCCTGACCTACAGTACTAGGTGACCTCAATGCCTGACCTACAGTACTAGGTGACCCCAACGCCTGACCTACAGTACTAGGTGACCTCAATGCCTGACCTACAGTACTAACCCAACGTGACCTACAGTACTAGGTGACCCCAACGCCTGACCTACAGTACTAGGTGACCTCAATGCCTGACCTACAGTACTAGGTGACCTCAATGCCTGACCTACAGTACTAGGTGACCTCAATGCCTGACCTACAGTACTAGGTGACCTCAATGCCTGACCTACAGTACTAGGTGACCCCAACGCCTGACCTACAGTACTAGGTGACCCCAACGCCTGACCTACAGTACTAGGTGACCTCAATGCCTGACCTACAGTACTAGGTGACCTCAATGCCTGACCTACAGTAGTAGGTGACCCCAATGCCTGACCTACAGTACTCGGTGACCCCAACAACAGACAGAGAGAGAGAGACATACGGGCAGGCAGGCAGACAGACATATCTCATTAACACAGGACACAGTGAGAGGTAATGGGTAATGGGACACAGTGAGAGGTAATGGGTAATGGGACACAGTGAGATGTAATGGGTAATGGGACACAGTGAGAGGTAATGGGTAATGGGACACAGTGAGAGGTAATGGGACACAGTGAGAGGTAATGGGTAATGGGACACAGTGAGAGGTAATGGGTAATGGAACACAGTGAGAGGTAATGGGTAATGGGACACAGTGAGAGGTAATGGGTAATGGGACACAGTGAGAGGTAATGGGTAATGGGACACAGTGAGAGGTAATGGGTAATGGGACACAGTGAGAGGTAATGGGTAGTGGGACACAGTGAGAGGTAATGGGACACAGTGAGAGGTAATGGGTAATGGGACACAGTGAGAGGTAATGGGTAATGGGACACAGTGAGAGGTAATGGGTAATGGGACACAGTGAGAGGTAATGGGTAATGGGACACAGTGAGAGGTAATGGGTAATGGGACACAGTGAGATGTAATGGGTAATGGGACACAGTGAGAGGTAATGGGTAATGGGACACAGTGAGAGGTAATGGGACACAGTGAGAGGTAATGGGTAATGGGACACAGTGAGAGGTAATGGGTAATGGGACACAGTGAGAGGTAATGGGTAATGGGACACAGTGAGAGGTAATGGGTAATGGGACACAGTGAGAGGTAATGGGTAATGGGACACAGTGAGAGGTAATGGGACACAGTGAGAGGTAATGGGACACAGTGAGAGGTAATGGGTAATGGAACACAGTGAGAGGTAATGGGTAATGGGACACAGTGAGAGAAAATTGGTAATGGGACACAGTGAGAGGTAATGGGTAATGGAACACAGTGAGAGGTAATGGGTAATGGGACACAGTGAGAGAAAATGGGTAATGGGACACAGTGAGAGGTAATGGGTAATGGGACACAGTGAGATGTAATGGGACACAGTAAGAGGTAATGGGACACAGTGAGAGGTAATGGGACACAGTGAGAGGTAATGGGTAATGGGACACAGTGAGAGGTAATGGGTAATGGGACACAGTGAGAGGTAATGGGTAATGGGACACAGTGAGAGGTAATGGAACACAGTGAGAAGTAATGGGTAATGGGACACAGTGAGAGGTAATGGGTAATGGGACACAGTGAGAGGTAATGGGACACAGTGAGAAGTAATGGGTAATGGGACACAGTGAGAGGTAATGGGTAATGGGACACAGTGAGAGGTAATGGGACACAGTAAGAGGTAATGGGACACAGTGAGAGGCAGCAGGCTTGGACCATGAACACAGAGAAGATAAAACATCTTAAACTGTTGAAGCAAATGACATCCACTCACCATTCACTGTGGGTGTACCATATGTGCAGAGAGAGATATGACAGCAGACAGGCTTGGCTAATCAAACATGAGGAAAATACATTCAGTTGTAAATTACTTTTGGTGTTTGAAGTGGAGAGAGAGAGAGAACTAACCGGTGCCCCCGGTTAGTTCTGACTCTGTATCGGTACCCCTCTGAATATATTCTCACTATTGTTATTTCAGCGCTGCTCCCAAATCACTTGTTTCTTTTATCTCTTATTCTTATCCAGATATCTTTTTAAACTACAATGTTGGTTAGGGGCTCGTCAGTAAGCATTTTCCTGTAATGTTTACACCTGTTGTATTCGGCGCATGTGACTAATACCATTTGATTTCATTTAAGAGAGGAAGACAGAGCGAGAGGTCAAGGATGGAAAGAGAGAGAAGAGAGATAGCGAGAGAGTGAGAGAGAGAGAGAGATAAAGAGATAAAGGTAGAATAAGGGAGAGAAGCTGGTTCTGTCTTCACATCTACATGAAGGCCAGGAGGATAAATGTCTGCGCTACGGTCATGCGTCTCTCTATGAAGCAAGAGTAGAATCTTCCATTACAGCCCTGACTGAGTCTGGCTCAGAAGATGACGGAGGGGAGATCACTGCTACTGTACTGTGATTTACATGGACATTTGAGACATTATGGCCTGTTCAGGCGACATCAGCAGCAGTCGAGCTTGAAACAGGTCTCTCTGCTTGATGCCAAAGTCAATGGGTTTTTGTGTGTGTGTATATGTGTGTGTGTGTGTGTGTGTGTGTGTATATATATATATGTGTGTGTGTGTGTACAGTATGTGTGTGTGTGTATATTTTTTTATTTTACTTTTATTTAACCAGGCAAGTCAGAACATATTCTTATTTTCAATGACAGCCTGGGAACAGTGGGTTTGAACTCGGGGGTTTGAACTCTCAACCTTCCGGTTACTAGTCCAACGCTCGAACCACTAGGCTACGCTGCCGCCCCCCATATGTGTGTGTGTGTGTGTGTGTGTGTGTGTGTGTGTGTGTGTGTGTGTGTGTGTGTGTGTGTGTACAGTATGTGTGAACTGGACAAAGGAGTGATTTGTCTGACACAGCTAATCTCAGGCTTCCTGGTGTTCATTACCCCCTCCTCCATAGTAACCCCTCCTCCATCGTGACCCCTCCTCCATCGTAACCCCTCCTCCATAGTAACCCCTCCTCCATAGTAACCCCTCCTCCATCGTAACCCCTCCTCCATAGTAACCCCTCCTCCATCGTAACCCCTCCTCCATCGTAACACCTCCTCCATAGTAACCCCTCCTCCATAGTAACCCCTCCCCATCTTTTCCCCCTCCTCCATCGTAACCCCTCCTCCATTGTAACCCCTCCTCCATCGTAACCCCTCCTCCATCGTAACCCCTCCTCTATCGTAACCCCTCCCCATCTTTACCCCCTCCTCCATCGTAAACCCCTCCTCCATCGTAACCCCTCCTCCATTGTAACCCCTCCCGGTCTTTACCCCCTCCTCCATCGTAACCCCTCCCCATCTTTACCCCCTCCTCCATCGTAACCCCTCCCTGTCTTTACCCCTCCTCCATCGTAACCCCTCCTCCATCGTAACCCCTCCTCCATCGTAACCCCTCCCTGTCTTTACCCTCTCCTCCATCGTAACCCCTCCTCGTAGCATGGTGGTGTTAGGGGGAATGGTATCGTAGCATGGTGGTGTTAGGGGGAATGGTATCGTAGCATGGTGGTGTTAGGGGGAATGGTATCGTAGCATGGTGGTGTTAGGGGGAATGGTATCGTAGCATGGTGGTGTTAGGGGACATGGTGGTGTTAGGGGAATGGTATCGTAGCATGGTGGTGTTAGGGGGAATGGTATCGTAGCATGGTGGTGTTAGGGGGAATGGTATCGTAGCATGGTGGTGTTAGGGGGAATGGTATCGTAGCATGGTGGTGTTAGGGGACATGGTGGTGTTAGGGGAATGGTATCGTAGCATGGTGGTGTTAGGGGGAATGGTATCGTAGCATGGTGGTGTTAGGGGACATGGTGGTGTTAGGGGAATGGTATCGTAGCATGGTGGTGTTAGGGGGAATGGTATCGTAGCATGGTGGTGTTAGGGGGAATGGTATCGTAGCATGGTGGTGTTAGGGGGAATGGTATCGTAGCATGGTGGTGTTAGGGGGAATGGTATCGTAGCATGGTGGTGTTAGGGGGAATGGTATCGTAGCATGGTGGTGTTAGGGGGAATGGTATCGTAGCATGGTGGTGTTAGGGGGAATGGTATCGTAGCATGGTGGTGTTAGGGGAATGGTATCGTAGCATGGTGGTGTTAGGGGGAATGGTATCGTAGCATGGTGGTGTTAGGGGGAATGGTATCGTAGCATGGTGGTGTTAGGGGACATGGTGGTGTTAGGGGAATGGTATCGTAGCATGGTGGTGTTAGGGGAATGGTATCGTAGCATCGGTGTTAGGGACATGGTGGTGTTAGGGGAATGGTATCGTAGCATGGTGGTGTTAGGGGGAATGGTATCGTAGCATGGCGGTGTTAGGGGAATGGTATCGTAGCATGGTGGTGTTAGGGGAATGGTATCGTAGCATGGTGGTGTTAGGGGAATGGTATCGTAGCATGGCGGTGTTAGGGGACATGGTGGTGTTAGGGGAATGGTATCGTAGCATGGTGGTGTTAGGGGAATGGTATCGTAGCATGGTGGTGTTAGGGGACATGGTGGTGTTAGGGGAATGGTATCGTAGCATGGTGGTGTTAGGGGGAATGGTATCGTAGCATGGTGGTGTTAGGGGGCATGGTGGTGTTAGGGGAATGGTATCGTAGCATGGTGGTGTTAGGGGGAATGGTATCGTAGCATGGTGGTGTTAGGGGACATGGTGGTGTTAGGGGAATGGTATCGTAGCATGGTGGTGTTAGGGGGAATGGTATCGTAGCATGGTGGTGTTAGGGGGAATGGTATCGTAGCATGGTGGTGTTAGGGGAATGGTATCGTAGCATGGTGGTGTTAGGGGAATGGTATCGTAGAGGTGTTAGGGGGAATGGTGGTGTTAGGGGGAATGGTATCATAGCATGGCGGTGTTAGGGGAATGGTATCGTAGATGGTGGTGTTAGGGGAATGGTATCGTAGCATGGCGGTGGACATGGTGGTGTTAGGGGGAATGGTATCGTAGCATGGTGGTGTTAGGGGAATGGTATCGTAGCATGGTGGTGTTAGGGGGAATGGTATCGTAGCATGGTGGTGTTAGGGGCATGGTGGTGTTAGGGGGAATGGTATCGTAGCATGGTGGTGTTAGGGTAATGGTATCGTAGCATGGTGGTGTTAGGGGAATGGTATCGTAGCATGGTGGTGTTAGGGGAATGGTATCGTAGCATGGTGGTGTTAGGGGAATGGTATCGTAGCATGGTGGTGTTAGGAGGAATGGTATCGTAGCATGGTGGTGTTAGGGGAATGGTATCGTAGCATGGTGGTGTTAGGGGGAATGGTGTCGAGCATGGTGGTGTTAGGGGAATGGTATCGTAGCATGGTGGTGTTAGGGGAATGGTACCGTAGCATGGTGGTGTTAGGGGGGGGTATCGTAGCATGGTGGTGTTAGGAGGAATGGTACCGTAGCATGGTGGTGTTAGGGGGAATGGTATCGTAGCATGGTGGTGTTAGGGGAATGGTATCGTAGCATGGTGGTGTTAGGGGGAATGGTATCGTAGCATGGTGGTGTTAGGGGAATGGTATCGTAGCATGGTGGTGTTAGGGGGAATGGTATCGTAGCATGGTGGTGTTAGGGGAATGGTATCGTAGCATGGTGGTGTTAGGGGAATGGTATCGTAGCATGGTGGTGTTAGGGGAATGGTATCGTAGCATGGTGTTAGGGGAATGGTATCGTAGCATGGTGGTGTTAGGGGGAATGGTATCGTAGCATGGTGGTGTTAGGGGAATGGTATCGTAGCATGGTGGTGTTAGGGGAATGGTATCGTAGCATGGTGGTTTAGGGGGTGGTGTTAGGGGAATGGTATCGTAGCATGGTGGTGTTAGGGGGAATGGTATCGTAGCATGGTGGTGTTAGGGGGAATGGTATCGTAGCATGGTGGTGTTAAGGGGAATGGTATCGTAGCATGGTGGTGTTAGGGGGAATGGTATCGTAGCATGGTGGTGTTAGGGGGAATGGTATCGTAGCATGGTGGTGTTAGGGGGAATGGTATCGTAGCATGGTGGTGTTAGGGGGAATGGTATCATAGCATGGTGGTGTTAGGGGACATGGTGGTGTTAGGAGGAATGGTATCGTAGCATGGTGGTGTTAGGGGGAATGGTATCGTAGCATGGTGGTGTTAGGGGGAATGGTATCGTAGCATGGTGGTGTTAGGGGGAATGGTATCGTAGCATGGTGGTGTTAGGGGGAATGGTATCGTAGCATGGTGGTGTTAGGGGAATGGTATCGTAGCATGGTGGTGTTAGGGGGAATGGTATCGTAGCATGGTGGTGTTAGGGGGAATGGTATCGTAGCATGGTGGTGTTAGGGGGAATGGTATCGTAGCATGGTGGTGTTAGGGGGAATGGTATCGTAGCATGGTGGTGTTAGGGGGAATGGTATCGTAGCATGGTGGTGTTAGGGGACATGGTGGTGTTAGGAGGAATCCATAGCCCATTGACTGTAGAGGGGAGAGACTGCCAATTCCATCCACTGTGATTTAGGACCAGGCTGCAATGAACTGCCTGAGAGGCCCTGTGCTGAGCTACAGGATAGGAGAGACAACTCATTCAGGCAAGCAAGCACGGCACACACACACACACACACACACACACACACACACACACACACACACACACACACACACACACACACACACACACACACACACACACACACACACACACACACACACACACACACACACACACACACACACACACACACACTGTACTGAGGGTATTGTGCTCGGAGGCTCAGGTGGAAAAGTATTGATTGCCACAACTGTTGCACTTGATTGGTTACTCCTCTCTGACAATCCTCATTGGTCCAACACACACATGCCCGGTACACACACACACACACACACACACACACACACACACACACACACACACACACACACACACACACACACACACACACACACACACACACACACACACACACACACACACACACACACACACACACACACACACACACACACGCAATCCTACACACACCCAACACAAATTACACCTACATACAAACACACAACTAATCCCACCAATCACCATTTCATTGAGTCTAGTCCACCTCCATAACCTCCCCCTCTTTCCCTCCCTCCTCTCCCCAGACTGCACTCACGGTTTCTGGGCTTCTCCTCGTCGAGCCCCTCCTCCTCGTTCTCTGGGTCGATGTCTTCAGCCTGTGTGATCCAGTCGAGATAACCCTTCAGGTCCTCCTCCAGCTGTTGCTTCTCTCTCAGCTTCTGGAAGTCTCCTCTGGCCTTGGCCTTCTCTCTCTCCTTGGAAAACTCTCTGCAAGGACAGGAGAGGAGGAGAGGAGATGGAGGAGAAGAGGAGAGGAAAGAGGAAGGGGAGGAGGATGAGAGAGAGGAAGAGGAGGAAGATGAAGGATGAGGAGGAGAGAGAGAGGAAGAGGAGGAGGAGAGAGGAAGAGGAAGAAGAGAGAGAAGAAGAGGAGGAGAGAGTGGAAGAGGAGGAGGAGGAGGAGAGAGTGGAAGAAGAGGAGGAGAGAGAGGAGGAGTGGGAGGAAGGAGAGGGAGGAAGGAGAGGAGGAGGAGGATGGAGAGGGAGGAGGATGGAGAGGGAGGAGAGAGAGGAGGAGGATGGGAGGAAGGAGAGGGAGGAAGGAGAGGGGAGGAGGAGGAGGGAGGATGGAGAGGGAGGAGGATGGAGAGGGAGGATGGAGCGGAGGAGGATGGGAGGGAGGAGGAGGAGTGGGAGGAAGGAGGGAGGGAGGAAGGAGGAGGAGGAGGAGGATGGAGAGGGAGGAGGAGGATGGAGAGGGAGGAGGAGGATGGAGAGGGAGGAGAGAGCGGATCTGAAAACCCATTTTATCAACAGATTCAGAGTTTTTTTTCTGAGCAAGCAGCAAGTAGCCTATTAGAAAAGGAAAAAGAAAGTGAATTTAAAGCAAGACATCTCACTCTCATCACAATCAAAGTTGCCCAATTTGTCCCACTGTGGATACAGAATAAATAAACATCAAGGAACACAGATATGAGTACTGCATGTACACTGACTGGACAAAACATTAGGAACACCTATTTACTTTCCATGACAGACTGACCAGGTGAATCCATGACATAGACTGACCAGGTGAATCTATGACATAGACTGACCAGGTGAATCTATGACATAGACTGACCAGGTGAATCCATGACATAGACTGACCAGGTGAATCCATGACATAGACTGACCAGGTGAATCCATGACATTAGACTGACCAGGTGAATCCATGACATAGACTGACCAGGTGAATCCATGACATAGACTGACCAGGTGAATCCATGACATAGACTGACCAGGTGAATCCATGACATAGACTGACCAGGTGAATCCATGACATAGACTGACCAGGTGAATCCATGACATTAGACTGACCAGGTGAATCCATGACATAGACTGACCAGGTGAATCCATGACATAGACTGACCAGGTGAATCCATGACATAGACTGACCAGGTGAATCCATGACATAGACTGACCAGGTGAATCCATGACATAGACTGACCAGGTGAATCCATGACATAGACTGACCAGGTGAATCCAGGTGTTTGAAGATATGATCCCTTATTGATGTCACCTGTTAAATCCACTTCAATCAGTGTAGATGAAGGTGGAGGAGACAGGTTAAAGAAGGAGTTTTAAGCCTTGAGACAATGGAGACATGGATGATGTGTGTGTCAGAGGGTGGAGGGGCAAGACAAAAGATTTAAGAGCCTTTGAACGGGGTATAGTAGTGGGTTCCAGGCTCACAGGTTTGTGTCAAGAACTGCAACGCTGCTGGGTTTTTCACTCTCACCCCTATCAACGAAGTTAATCGCAGCCCCCCCCACCCCCAAACTACTTCCTGTGTCTATGCACAACTGTGGGAAGAATTTGAAACATTGTAGACTCCACGCCCCAAAGCATTGAGGATGTTCTGAGGGCAAATGTGTAACTCAATAGTAGGAAGGTGTTCTTAATGTTTTGTGTACTCAGTGTATTTTAGGTGGTGAGACTTCAACAATTACCAGCAGCAACAGGAGAGAGAACTCAGCTGCATGCACTAGAAAGAAGGCAAGGTGAAATACACAGATCTGGAGGACGATACATCATTCACTTTGTAGCATCCTTCTCAAGTGATGCAATAGAAAGAAAGGTGAAGAGTGTGATGAGACTCTGAATAACAAACAGCACATTCAACTTCTACCATTCTACTCTTTGGAATCTACTCTTTAGAATTCAGCTAGTGGATCTACATGTGGGTTCCAAACAGCACCTGTTCCCTATGGGGCCCTGGTCAAACAGCACCCTGTTCCCTGTGGGGCCCTGGTCAAACAGCACCCTGTTCCCTGTGGGGCCCTGGTCAAACAGCACCCTGTTCCCTATAGGGCCCTGGTCAAACAGCACCCTGTTCCCTATGGGGCCCTGGTCAAACAGCACCCTGTTCCCTGTGGGGCCCTGGTCAAACAGCACCCTGTTCCCTATAGGGCCCTGGTCAAACAGCAACTGTTCCCTATGGGCCCTGGTCAAACAGCACCCTGTTCCCTGTGGGGCCCTGGTCAAACAGCACCCTGTTCCCTATGGGGCCCTGGTCAAACAGCACCCTGTTCCCTGTGGGGCCCTGGTCAAACAGCACCCTGTTCCCTGTGGGGCCCTGGTCAAACAGCACCCTGTTCCCTATAGGGCCCTGGTCAAACAGCAACTGTTCCCTATGGGCCCTGGTCAAACAGCACCCTGTTCCCTGTGGGGCCCTGGTCAAACAGCACCCTGTTCCCTATGGGCCCTGGTCAAACAGCAACTGTTCCCTATGGGCCCTGGTCAAACAGCACCCTGTTCCCTATAGGGCCCTGTTCAAACAGCACCCTGTTCCCTATGGGGCCCTGGTCAAACAGCACCCTGTTCCCTATAGGGCCCTGGTCAAAAAGCACTCTGTTCCCTATAGGGCCCTGGTCAAACAGCAACTGTTCCCTATGGGCCCTGGTCAAACAGCACCCTGTTCCCTGTGGGGCCCTGGTCAAACAGCACCCTGTTCCCTGTGGGGTCCTGGTCAAACAGCACCCTGTTCCCTGTGGGCCCTGGTCAAACAGCACCCTGTTCCCCATGGGGGCCTGGTCAAACAGCACCCTGTTCCCTGTGGGCCCTGGTCAAACAGCACCCTGTTCCCTATGGGGGCCTGGTCAAACAGCACCCTGTTCCCTGTGGGCCCTGGTCAAAAGTAGTGCACTATAAAGGGAACAGGTTTCCATTTGGGATGCATGACTACCACTATAGGGCCGACACAGATTCCCACCTCCCTGGTTGGAGGAAATCACTGTGTTGGTGAGTGGTGCTTGAGTGGATTATTGGTCACCTGGGAAGTTCTGAAATTACAGAAATTACACACCACAGACTCTGTCTACAGGGCTGAGTACGTCTAGCACTGCTGACCCACGGCCCCGTCTGTGTCCCAAATGGATACAATAACTGGGAAGATGGATGAGACAAACTGACTGAGTTACAAGTAGAAAGAAAATGATCCCAGAATTCTCTCTGTTTCTCCATGTCCTGTCTCCTGTTGTCTACAGTATATACACCCTTAGAACCCTCAGTAGAATTACTCCCAGGGGCCTCTCTGTTTCTCCACGTCCTGTCTCCTGTTGTCTACAGTATATACACCCTTAGAACCCTCAGTAGAATTACTCCCAGGGGCCTCTCTGTTTCTCCACGTCCTGTCTCCTGTTGTCTACAGTATATACACCCTTAGAACCCTCAGTAGAATTACTCCCAGGGGCCTCTCTGTTTCTCCACGTCCTGTCTCCTGTTGTCTACAGTATATACACCCTTAGAACCCTCAGTAGAACGTCCTGTCTCCTGTTGTCTACAGTATATAGAACCCTCAGTAGAATTACTCCCAGGGGCCTCTCTGTTTCCCATGTCCTGTCTCCTGTTGTCTACAGGTACCCTCAGTAGAATTACTGTCCTGTCTTTCTCCACGTCCTGTCTCCTGTTGTCTACAGTATATACACCCTTAGAACCCTCAGTAGAATTACTCCCAGGGTTCTCTCCCTTTCTCCACATCCTGTCTATCTCCATGTATGTCTCCCTATCCTGTCCCTCTGTTCTCTGATGTCTATTTAGGATTGATGTGGATTCACATTCTAAGCGGGAATCTATGGCATTTTTGGGGACTAAATGCTGAGTGTGAAACATGCAAACAACAGAAAACAGAGACACGGTAGATATACACATGAAAACAAAGTCAGACAAACAGGTGCTAAAGATCATGAATGTTGTCTTGACAAACAACTTTATACATATTATAGACACGTCTTAAGACATCATACATTATAGATGGGCTTTAATAGGTCCCTGTATTCCCCCAGCCAACAGCAATAACAGCAGCATCCATCCCAACTAAAAGCCTGAGACTAGAATAGAGTGGTTTATCAGGAAGAGGTAGAGAGAGAAGGTGGAGAGACAGTCAGCAAGTCAGTCAGTCAGAAATAGGAGCAGTCAGTAAGTCAGGCTGGAAGAAAAGGCCAAAGTTTAACTAGTCAGTTATTCAGTAAGTCAGGCTGAATGAGTGGCGCAGTGGTCTAAGGCACTGCATCGCAGTGCTAGAGGTGTCACTACAGACCCGGGCTCGATCCCGGGCTGTGTCACAGCTGGCTGCGACCGGGAGACCCATGAGGCGGGGCACAATTGTCCCAGCGTCGTCCGTGTTAGGGGAGGGTTCTCCCGGCTGGGATGTCCTCGTCCCAACGGGATCAAGCTGCTCCTTGTGGCGGGCCCGGTGCATGACTTCAGTCTCCATCTATACGGTGTTTCCTCCGACACATTGGTGCGGCTGGCTTCCAGGTTAAGAGAGCAGTGTGTCAAGAAGTAGTGCGGCTTGGCGGGTCGTGTTTCGGAGGACGCATGGCTCTCGACCTTCAGAGAGGAGACCAACAGTAGAACCAGTCAGTCAGAGAGGAGACCAACAGTAGAACCAGTCAGTCAGAGAGGAGACCAACAGTAGAACCAGTCAGTCAGTCAGAGACCAACAGTAGAACCAGTCAGTCAGTCAGAGAGGAGACCAACAGTAGAACCAGTCAGTCAGTCAGAGAGGAGACCAACAGTAGAACCAGTCAGTCAGAGAGGAGACCAACAGTAGAACCAGTCAGTCAGAGAGGAGACCAACAGTAGAACCAGTCAGTCAGAGAGGAGACCAACAGTAGAACCAGTCAGTCAGAGAGGAGACCAACAGCAGAACCAGTCAGTCAGTCAGAGACCAACAGTAGAACCAGTCAGTCAGAGAGGAGACCAACAGTAGAGTCAGTCAGTCAGTCAGAGAGGAGACCAACAGTAGAACCAGTCAGTCAGAGAGGAGACCAACAGTAGAACCAGTCAGTCAGTCAGAGAGGAGACCAACAGTAGAACCAGTCAGTCAGAGAGGAGACCAACAGTAGAACCAGTCAGTCAGAGAGGAGACCAACAGTAGAACCAGTCAGTCAGTCAGGCAGAGAGGAGACCAACAGTAGAACCAGTCAGTCAGAGAGGAGACCAACAGTAGAACCAGTCAGTCAGAGAGGAGACCAACAGTAGAACCAGTCAGTCAGAGGAGAGCAACAGTAGAACCAGTCAGTCAGAGGAGACCAACAGTAGAACCAGTCAGTCAGAGAGGAGACCAACAGTAGAACCAGTCAGTCAGTCAGAGAGGAGACCAACAGTAGAACCAGTCAGTCAGAGAGGAGACCAACAGTAGAACCAGTCAGTCAGTCAGGAGAGCAACAGTAGAACCAGTCAGTCAGAGAGGAGAGCAACAGTAGAACCAGTCAGTCAGAGAGGAGACCAACAGTAGAACCAGTCAGTCAGAGAGGAGACCAACAGTAGAACCAGTCAGTCAGTCAGGCAGAGAGGAGAGCAACAGTAGAACCAGTCAGTCAGAGAGGAGACCAACAGTAGAACAAGTCAGGAAGAAGAGGCCACATTTTAACTAGTCAGTCAGGCAGAAATACAACGGTAACAGTCTGTAAGTCAGGCCGGAAGAAGAGGCCACAGCAGAACCAGTCACTCAGGCAAAGAGAACAGGTTAAATAAGAATCAGTCAGTCCTTCAAGCAGGCAGACCAGAGGAGCAGTCAGTCAGTCAAGCAGAGAATAATACCATTAGAGGCCATATTAGAACCAGTCAGTCAGACAGACAGAAGTGGCCATGGTCACCAGTCACCAGTCAGTCAGTCAGACAGACAGACAGACAGACAGACAGACAGACAGACAGACAGACAGACAGACAGACAGACAGACAGACAGACAGAAGAGGCCATGGTAGAACCAGTCAGACAAGCAGGGAGAAAAGGCCACAGCAGAACCAGACAGTCAGCCGAAGAGGAAGAGGCCAGGCTCCATTAGAACCTGCAGTAGAACCGGTTCTTACCCGCTCAACACCCCCAACACCAAGTTAAGCACAAAAAATGACCCTATGATGATTAGCGTGACAAAATAGAGCCAGGGCCAGCCACTCCCTACAGCATCGTTGACCTGGGAAGAGATAGGAGAGAGGAGGCAGGGCAGAGTTAATGTCCCTTCAACACACAGCAACAACAGTTAATGTCCCTTCAACACACAGCAACAACAGTTAATGTCCCTTCAACACACAGCAACAACAGTTAATGTCCCTTCAACACACAGCAACAACAGTTAATGTCCCTTCAACACACAGCAACAACAGTTAATGTCCCTTCAACACATAGCAACAAGAGTTAATGTCCCTTCAACACACAGCAACAAGAGTTAATGTCCCTTCAACACACAGCAACAAGAGTTAATGTCCCTTCAACACACAGCAACAAGAGTTAATGTCCCTTCAACACATAGCAACAAGAGTTAATGTCCCTTCAACACATAGCAACAAGAGTTAATGTCCCTCCAACACATAGCAACAAGAGTTAATGTCCCTTCAACACATAGCAACAACAGTTAATGTCCCTTCAACACATAGCAACAACAGTTAATGTCCCTTCAACACATAGCAACAACAGTTAATGTCCCTCCAACACAGAGCAACAAGAGTTAATGTCCCTCCAACACATAGCAACAAGAGTTAATGTCCCTCCAACACATAGCAACAAGAGTTAATGTCCCTCCAACACAGAGCAACAAGACTCCACTGGACCTGCCCGCGATGTGTGTGGGTGTGTGTAATGGAGCAACCCTTGTCTGAGACCTCGAGACCTGATTGGCTACCTAGGCTAAAGCAGAGATGTAAAGTACTTAAGTAAAAATACACTGCTCAAAAAAATAAAGGGAACACTTTTAAACAACACAATGTGACTCCAAGTCAATCAACACTTCTGTGAAATCAGACTGTCCACTTAGGAAGCAACACTGACTGACAATACATTTCACATGCTGTTGTGCAAATGGAAAAGACAACAGTTGGAAATTATAGGCAATTAGCAAGACACCCCCAATAAAGGAGTGGTTCTGCAGGTGGTGACCACAGACCACTTCTCAGTTCCTATGCTTCCTGGCTGATGTTTTGTTCACTTTTGAATGCTGGCGGTGCTTTCACTCTAGCGGTAGCATGAGACGGAGTCTACAACCCACATAAGTGGCTCAGGTAGTGCAGCTCATCCAGGATGGCACATCAATGCGAGCTGTGGCAAGAAGGTTTGCTGTGTCTGTCAGCGTAGTGTCCAGAGCATGGAGGCGCTACCAGGAGAGAGGCCAGTACATCAGGAGACGTGGAGGAGGCCGTAGGAGGGCAACAACCCAGCAGCAGGACCGCTACCCCCGCTTTTGTGCATGGTGGAGCACTGCCAGAGCCCTGCAAAATGACCTCCAGCAGGCCACAAATGTGCATGTGTCTGCTCAAATGGTCAGAAACAGACTCCATGAGGGTGGTATGAGGGCCCGGCGTCCACAGGTGGGGGTTGTGCTTACAGCCCAACACCGTGCAGGACGTTAGGCATTTGCCAGAGAACACCAAGTTTGGCAAATTCGCCACTGGCGCCCTGTGTTCTTCACAGATGAAAGCAGGTTCACACTGAGCACGTGACAGACATGACAGAGTCTGGAGACGCTGTGGAGAACGTTCTGCTGCCTGCAACATCCTCCAGCATGACTGGTTTGGCGGTGGGTCAGTCATGGTGTGGGGTGGCATTTCTTTGGGGGGCCGCACAGCCCTCCATGTGCTCGCGAGAGGTAGCCTGACTGCCATTAGGTACCGAGATGAGATCCTCAGACCCCTTGTGAGACCATATGCTGGTGCGGTTGGCCCTGGGTTCCTCCTAATGCAAGACAATGCTAGACCTCATGTGGCTGGAGTGTGTCAGCAGTTCCTGCAAGAGGAAGGCATTGATGCTGTGGACTGGCCCGCCCGTTCCCCAGACCTGAATCCAATTGAGCACATCTGGGACATCATGTCTCGCTCCATCCACCAACGCCACGTTGCATCACAGACTGTCCAGGAGTTGGTGGATGCTTTAGTCCAGGTCTGGGAGGAGATCCCTCAGGAACCATCCGCCACCTCATCAGGAGCATGCCCAGGCGTTGTAGGGAGGTCATACAAGCATGTGGAGGCCACACACACTACTGAGCCTCATTTTGACTTGTTTTAAGGACATTACATCAAAGTTGGATCAGCCTGTAGTGTGGTTTTCCACTTTAATTTTGAGTGTGACTCCAAATCCAGACCTCCATGGGTTGATAAATTTGATATCCATTGATAATTTTTGTGTGATTTTGTTGTCAGCACATTCAACTATGTAAAGAAAAAAATATTTAAGAATATTTCATTCATTCAGATCTAGGATGTGTTATTTTAGTGTTCCCTTTATTTTTTTGAGCAGTGTACTTTAAAGTACTACTTAAGTTGTTTTTGTTGGTATCGGTACTTTGCTTTTTATATTTTTTACAACTTTTACTTCACTACATTCCTCAAGAAAATACTGTACTTTTTACTCCAAAATGTTTCTCCTGACACCCAAAAGTACTCATTACATTTTGAATGCTTAGAGGGACAGGAAAATAGTCCAATTCACACACATATCAAGAGAACATCCCTGGTCATCTACTGCCTCTGATCTGGAGGACTCACTAAACAGAGAACATCCCTGGTCATCTACTGTCTCTGATCTGGAGGACTCACTAAACAGAGAACATCCCTGGTCATCTACTGTCTCTGATCTGGAGGACTCACTAAACAGAGAACATCCCTGGTCATCTACTGCCTCTGATCTGGAGGACTCACTAAACAGAGAACATCCCTGGTCATCTACTGCCTCTGATCTGGAGGACTCACTAAACAGAGAACATCCCTGGTCATCTACTGCCTCTGATCTGGAGGACTCACTAAACAGAGAACATCCCTGGTCATCTACTGTCTCTGATCTGGAGGACTCACTAAACAGAGAACATCCCTGGTCATCTACTGTCTCTGATCTGGAGGACTCACTAAACAGAGAACATCCCTGGTCATCTACTGCCTCTGATCTGGAGGACTCACTAAACAGAGAACATCCCTGGTCATCTACTGCCTCTGATCTGGAGGACTCACTAAACAGAGAACATCCCTGGTCATCTACTGTCTCTGATCTGGAGGACTCACTAAACAGAGAACATCCCTGGTCATCTACTGCTGTCTCTGATCTGGAGGACTCACTAAACAGAGAACATCCCTGGTCATCTACTGCCTCTGATCTGGAGGACTCACTAAACAGAGAACATCCCTGGTCATCTACTGCCTCTGATCTGGAGGACTCACTAAACAGAGAACATCCCTGGTCATCTACTGCCTCTGATCTGGAGGACTCACTAAACAGAGAACATCCCTGGTCATCTACTGCCTCTGATCTGGAGGACTCACTAAACAGAGAACATCCCTGGTCATCTACTGCCTCTGATCTGGAGGACTCACTAAACAGAGAACATCCCTGGTCATCCCTACTGCCTCTGATCATCACTAAACAGAGAACATCCCTGGTCATCTGCCTCTGATCTGGAGGATTCACTAAACAGAGAACATCCCTGGTCATCTACTGCCTCTGATCTGGAGGATTCACTAAACAGAGAACATCCCTGGTCATCTACTGCCTCTGATCTGGAGGACTCACTAAACAGAGAACATCCCTGGTCATCTACTGCCTCTGATCTGGAGGACTCACTAAACAGAGAACATCCCTGGTCATCTACTGCCTCTGATCTGGAGGACTCACTAAACAGAGAACATCCCTGGTCATCTACTGTCTCTGATCTGGAGGACTCACTAAACAGAGAACATCCCTGGTCATCTACTGTCTCTGATCTGGAGGACTCACTAAACAGAGAACATCCCTGGTCATCTACTGTCTCTGATCTGGAGGACTCACTAAACAGAGAACATCCCTGGTCATCTACTGTCTCTGATCTGGAGGACTCACTAAACAGAGAACATCCCTGGTCATCTACTGTCTCTGATCTGGAGGACTCACTAAACAGAGAACATCCCTGGTCATCTACTGCCTCTGATCTGGAGGACTCACTAAACAGAGAACATCCCTGGTCATCTACTGTCTCTGATCTGGAGGACTCACTAAACAGAGAACATCCCTGGTCATCTACTGTCTCTGATCTGGAGGACTCACTAAACAGAGAACATCCCTGGTCATCTACTGCCTCTGATCTGGAGGACTCACTAAACAGAGAACATCCCTGGTCATCTACTGTCTCTGATCTGGAGGACTCACTAAACAGAGAACATCCCTGGTCATCTACTGCCTCTGATCTGGAGGACTCACTAAACAGAGAACATCCCTGGTCATCTACTGCCTCTGATCTGGAGGACTCACTAAACAGAGAACATCCCTGGTCATCTACTGCCTCTGATCTGGAGGACTCACTAAACAGAGAACATCCCTGGTCATCTACTGTCTCTGATCTGGAGGACTCACTAAACAGAGAACATCCCTGGTCATCTACTGTCTCTGATCTGGAGGACTCACTAAACAGAGAACATCCCTGGTCATCTACTGTCTCTGATCTGGAGGACTCACTAAACAGAGAACATCCCTGGTCATCTACTGTCTCTGATCTGGAGGACTCACTAAACAGAGAACATCCCTGGTCATCC
>NW_026288077.1:397500-402500 GCF_023373465.1 Oncorhynchus keta
TCCCTCTCCCCTCTGTTCTGAGTGTCTCCTCCCTCTCCCCTCTGTTCTGAGTGTCTCCTCCCTCTCCCCTCCGTTCTGAGTGTCTCCTCCCTCTCCCCTCTGTTCTGAGTGTCTCCTCCCTCTCCCCTCCTGTTCTGAGTGTCTCCTCCCTCTCCCCTCTGTTCTGAGTGTCTCCTCCCTCTCCCCTCCTTTCTGAGTGTCTCCTCCCTCTCCCCTCCGTTCTGAGTGTCTCCTCCCTCTCCCCTCCTTTCTGAGTGTCTCCTCCCTCTCCCCTCCGTTCTGAGTGTCTCCTCCCTCTCCCCTCCTTTCTGAGTGTCTCCTCCCTCTCCCCTCCGTTCTGAGTGTCTCCTCCCTCTCCCCTCCTTTCTGAGTGTCTCCTCCCTCTCCCCTCCTGTTCTGAGTGTCTCCTCCCTCTCCCCTCCCCTCCGTTCTGAGTGTCTCCTCCCCTCCCTCCCTCCCCTCTGAGTGTCTCCTCCCTCCCCTCCCCCTCCTTTCCCCTCCTTTCTGAGTGTCTCCTCCCTCTCCCCTCTGTTCTGAGTGTCTCCTCCCTCTCCCCTTCATCATCCCTCTAGTCTCTTTTCATCCCTTTCTTTCTCTGTCCCAGGAGTCTTGTTGTCTGGTCTGCGGTCACAGTGAGGGCAAACATACACACACACACACACACACGAACACACACGCACACACACACACACACACACACGAACACACAGGCAAACACACACACACACACACACACACACACACACACACACACACACACACACACACACACACACACACACACACACACACACACACACACACACACACACACACACACACACACACACACACACACACACACACACACACACACACACACACACACACACACACACACACACACACACACACACACACACACACACACACACACACACACACACACACACACACACACACACAGCGCTCTTACCCGCTCAACACCCCCAGAACCAGATTTAGAACGAAAAAGGATCCAAAGATGACGAGACTGACAAAATAGGCCCAGGGAAGTTCATAGCCCATAGCATCTTGCATCTAGAGAACAGAGAGAAGGAAGAGGAGGAGGGGTTTAGAGAGAGAGGACAGGGATTGGAAGACAAGAAGGAGGAGGAGGGGTTTAGAGAGAGAGGACAGGGATTGGAAGACAAGAAGGAGGAGGAGGGGTTTAGAGAGAGAGGACAGGGATTGGAAGACAAGAAGGAGGAGGAGGGGTTTAGAGAGAGAGGACGGGGATTGGAAGACAAGAAGGAGGAGGAGGGGTTTAGAGAGAGAGGACAGGGATTGGAAGACAAGAAGGAGGAGGAGGGGTTTAGAGAGAGAGGACAGGGATTGGAAGACAAGAAGGAGGAGGAGGGGTTTAGAGAGAGAGGACAGGGATTGGAAGACAAGAAGGAGGAGGAGGGGTTTAGAGAGAGAGGACGGGGATTGGAAGACAAGAAGGAGGAGGGGTTTAGAGAGAGAGGACAGGGATTGGAAGACAAGAAGGATGAGGAGGGTTTAGAGAGAGAGGACAAGAAGGAGGGGATTGGAAGACAAGAAGGAGGAGGAGGGGTTTAGAGAGAGAGGACAGGGATTGGAAGACAAGAAGGAGGAGGAGGGGTTTAGAGAGAGAGGACAGGGATTGGAAGACAAGAAGGAGGAGGAGGGGTTTAGAGAGAGAGGACAGGGATTGGAAGACAAGAAGGAGGAGGAGGGGTTTAGAGAGAGAGGACAGGGATTGGAAGACAAGAAGGAGGAGGAGGGGTTTAGAGAGAGAGGACAGGGATTGGAAGACAAGAAGGAGGAGGAGGGGTTTAGAGAGAGAGGACAGGGATTGGAAGACAAGAAGGAGGAGGAGAGGTTGGAGGAGGGGTTTAGAGAGAGAGGACAGGGATTGGAAGACAAGAAGGAGGAGGAGGGGTTTAGAGAGAGAGGACAGGGATTGGAAGACAAGAAGGAGGAGGAGGGGTTTAGAGAGAGAGGACAGGGATTGGAAGACAAGAATAGGGGGTTAAAAAAGAATGAAGGAAATAAACAAAGCTAAGAAATTGCACAATTACACAATAGCAGAAAACAGCAAGGTTGGAGAAGTGTGTGTATTTGTGTGTGTACGTGCCAGCACTCATATGTGTGTATTTGTGTGTGTATGTGCCAGCACTCATATGTGTGTATTTGTACGTGTGAAGGGTAAAGCTACTTCAGATACAAAACCCCAAACAATGAAGCTAATTAATTAATTTACAATGTCAAGCTCCCACTCTAGAATTCCAACAGGTACCCGTGTCAGGAAACAGAACCAGAGCGTTGGAGCCAACGAGAGATCATCAGAACTCTAGAATACTACTGAACAATATCTCAGCTGTGAACAAATGCCTCTTGATCACAAACACCCTTGAACAAAGCCCTCTCTGGTCGTTGTCAAGTTAAGTAGAGCAGTGTGTGTGTGTGTGTGTGTGTGTGTGTGTGTGTGTGTGTGTGTGTGTGTGTGTGTGTGTGTGTGTGTGTGTGTGTGTGTGTGTGTGTGTGTGTGTGTGTGTGTGTGTGTATGTGTTTAACTATATTTGTGGGGACCAAATGCTATTTCTAGGGGGTTTAGGGTTAAGGTTAGAATCAGAATTAGGGTTAGAATTAGAATTAGGTTTAAGGTTAGGGTTAAGGTTAGGGTTAAGGTTAGAATTAGATTTAGGTTTAAGGTTCGGTTAAGAGTACAGGTTATGGCTAGATTTTTGAGTGTGTGTGTGGCTGCGGCATGGTAGTAGAGACATAATGTGATATGGTGGTAGAGACATAATGTGATATGGTGGTAGAGACATAATGTGATATGGATGGTGGTAGAGACATAATGTGATATGGTGGTAGAGACATAATGTGATATGGTGGTAGAGACATAATGTGATATGGATGGTGGTAGAGACATAATGTGATATGGTGGTAGAGACATAATGTGATATGGTGGTAGAGACATAATGTGATATGGTGGTAGAGACATAATGTGATATGGTGGTAGAGACATAATGTGATATGGTGGTAGAGACATAATGTGATATGGTGGTAGAGACATAATGTGATATGGTGGTAGAGACATAATGTGATATGGTGGTAGAGACATAATGTGATATGGTGGTAGAGACATAATGTGATATGGTGGTAGAGACATAATGTGATATGGTGGTAGAGACATAATGTGATATGGTGGTAGAGACATAATGTGATATGGTGGTAGAGACATAATGTGATATGGTGGTAGAGACATAATGTGATATGGTGGTAGAGACATAATGTGATATGGTGATAGAGACATAATGTGATATGGTGATAGAGACATAATGTGATATGGTGATAGAGACATAATGTGATATGGATGGTGGTAGAGACATAATGGTGGTAGAGACATAATGTGATATGGTGGTAGAGACATAATGTGATATGGATGGTGATAGAGACATAATGTGATATGGATGGTGGTAGAGACATAATGTGATATGGTAGTAGAGACATAATGTGATATGGTGATAGAGACATAATGTGATATGGTGATAGAGACATAATGTGATATGGATGGTGGTAGAGACATAATGTGATATGGTGGTAGAGACATAATGTGATAGAGACATAATGTGATATGGTGATAGAGACATAATGTGATATGGTGATAGAGACATAATGTGATATGGATATGGTGGTAGAGACATAATGTGATATGGTAGTAGAGACATAATGTGATATGGTGATAGAGACATAATGTGATATGGTGATAGAGACATAATGTGATATGGATGGTGGTAGAGACATAATGTGATATGGTGGTAGAGACATAATGTGATATGGTGGTAGAGACATAATGTGATATGGTGGTAGAGACATAATGTGATATGGTGGTAGAGACATAATGTGATATGGTGGTAGAGACATAATGTGATATGGTGGTAGAGACATAATGTGATATGGTGGTAGAGACATAATGTGATATGGTGATAGAGACATAATGTGATATGGTGATAGAGACATAATGTGATATGGTAGTAGAGACATAATGTGATATGGTGGTAGAGACATAATGTGATATGGTGGTAGAGACATAATGTGATATGGTGATAGAGACATAATGTGATATGGTGGTAGAGACATAATGTGATATGGTGATAGAGACATAATGTGATATGGTGATAGAGACATAATGTGATATGGTGATAGAGACATAATGTGATATGGTGATAGAGACATAATGTGATATGGATGGTGGTAGAGACATAATGTGATATGGATGGTGGTAGAGACATAATGTGATATGGATGGTGATAGAGACATAATGTGATATGGTGATAGAGACATAATGTGATATGGATGGTGGTAGAGACATAATGTGATATGGATGGTAGTAGAGACATAATGTGATATGGTGGTAGAGACATAATGTGATATGGTGGTAGAGACATAATGTGATATGGTGATAGAGACATAATGTGATATGGTGGTAGAGACATAATGTGATATGGATGGTGATAGAGACATAATGTGATATGGTGATAGAGACATAATGTGATATGGTGGTAGAGACATAATGTGATATGGTGGTAGAGACATAATGTGATATGGTGATAGAGACATAATGTGATATGGTGGTAGAGACATAATGTGATATGGTGATAGAGACATAATGTGATATGGTGGTAGAGACATAATGTGATATGGTGATAGAGACATAATGTGATATGGTGGTAGAGACATAATGTGATATGGTGAGTAGAGACATAATGTGATATGGTGATAGAGACATAATGTGATATGGTGGTAGAGACATAATGTGATATGGTGGTAGAGACATAATGTGATATGGTGGTAGAGACATAATGTGATATGGTGGTAGAGACATAATGTGATATGGATGGTGATAGAGACATAATGTGATATGGTGGTAGAGACATTTAATGTAGATAATGTGATATGGATGGTAGAGACATAATGTGATATTATAGAGACATAATGTATATGGTGAT
>NW_026288077.1:415000-440000 GCF_023373465.1 Oncorhynchus keta
GTGTGTGTGTGTGTGTGTGGGTCGTTGTGTGTGTGTGTGTGTCGTTGTGTGTGTGAGACTCACTGGGCACCCCAGACACCAGTCTGAGTGGCCTGAGCACCCTGAACGCCCGTAGTGCCTTCACATCGAAGCCCGCTGCCTTCCCTCCTATGGGCGTCCCTCCATCCACTTTGGTGGCCTGCTCTAATATAGCACTGAAGAGCCTGCAGAGAGAGTGGGAGAGAAGAGAAGAGAGAGAGAAGAGAGAGAGAGAGAGAGAGAGAGAGAGAGAGAGAGAGAGACAGAGAGAGAGAGAGAGAGACAGAGAGAGAGAGAGAGAGAGAGAGAGAGAGACAGAGAGAGAGAGAGAGAGACAGAGAGGAGAGAGAGAGAGAGAGAGAGAGAGAGAGAGAGAGAGAGAGAGAGAGAGAGAGAGAGAGACAGAGAGAGAGAGAGAGAGAGAGAGAGAGAGAGAGAGAGAGAGAGAGAGAGAGAGAGAGAGAGAGAGAGAGAGAGAGAGAGAGAGAGAGAGAGAGAGAGAGAGAGAGAGAGAGAGACAGAGAGACAGAGAGAGAGAGAGAGAGAGAGAGAGACAGAGAGAGAGAGAGAGACAGAGAGAGACAGAGAGAGAGAGAGAGAGAGATCTTACAGGATTGATCATCATTCTTGTCATTGAGGACACTTGTTAAAGAGGCAGTGCAGTCAAAATGATATTTGATATTTCCTGACTATGAGGTCCAAATAAACACTCTGAAATTGTTTACATGATGACATTGCCGTTTTAGTGTCAGAGCTTTTTGAAAACAATTCCTGGAATTTTAACCTGTTCAGTTTTTGTCCCGAAGCATGACATCACAATCTGATTATTCTGACCAATGACCAGTCATATTTTATTTGCATATGTATCCTCCCACTTTGAAGGTTGTAAGCGGTGTCGGCTCGAGACTCTAGACGATCTTTTCAGCCAATCAGAGATGTCTATGTAAATATATTAAAATGTACACTACTGTTCAAAAGTTTGTGGTCACTTAGAAATGTCCTTGTTTTTGAAAGAAAAGCACTGTTTTTTTCGTCGATTAAAATAACATTATATTGATCAGAAACACAGTATAGACATTGTTAATGTTGTAAATGACTATTGTAGCTGTAAACGGCTGATTTGTAATGGAATATCTACACAGGCGTACAGAGGCCCATTATCAGCAACCACCACTCCTGTGATACAGCAACACCCACATGATCAGATGGAGCATTTCAATGGCAAACAGAGGCTTCTGGGATATAAACCATGAAAAATACATTTGGAATTATTTTCATGACATAAACACACACAGTGATTCATGAGACGATGAGATGATTTAACAACACAACACATTACTGCACGGGGGCTTTAACATTGTCATCAATTTGTTTTTATGAAATTGCATTTCTTTGTTTTTGTCCTTGGCATCTTTATCATAATCATAATCATCATCAGCACTGGTCCTACATGTTGACCTGTATCTATACCCAGCTCTCTCTCTCTCTCTCTCTCTCTTCCATTCTCTCTCTGTCCTCAGAGGAGTATCTCTCTCTCTCTCTCTCTCTCGATGTCTCTCTCTGTCTAGAGAGTCTCTCTCTCATCTCTCTCAGAGCTAGACTGATGAAACACAGCACTCTCTCTCATCTCTCTCTCTCTCTCTCTCTCTCTCTCTCTCTCTCTCTGCCTCTGTCTCTCTCTATCTCTCTCTCTCTCTCTCTCTCTCTCTCTCTCTCTCTCTCTCTCTCTCTCTCTCTCTCTCTCTCTCTCTCTCTCTCTCTCTCTCTCTCTCTCTCTCTCTCTCTCTCTCTCTCTCTCTCTCTCTCTCTCTCTCTCTCTCTGTCTCTCTCTCTCTCTCTCTCTCTCTCTCTCTCTCTCTCTCTCTCTCTCTCTCTCTCTCTCTCTCTCTCTCTCTCTCTCTCTCTCTCTCTCTCTCTCTCTCTCTCTCTCTCTCTCTCTCTCTCTCTCTCTCTCTCCCTTTCTCTCTCATGCTACCTCTTTCTCTCCCTCTCTCTCCCTCAATCTCTAACCCCCCCTTTCTCTCTCCCTCTCTGAGTGCCTATAAAGCACTATAACATTGTCAGAACAGCCTGGCTCAGAGGCCAGTAGGCGCCACATTAGATACGCAGAATGATCAATTAACACAGATGAAATGGCTACTTGAAAATAACAGTTCTCTCTCTCTCCCCTCTTTCTCTCTCTCTTGGCACCAATCCCAAACCTCTCTCTCTCTCTCTCTATCCCCTCTTTCTCTCTCTCTTGGCACCAATCCCAAACCTCTCTCTCTCTCCCCTCTCTCTCTCTCTCTTGGCACCAATCCCACACTCTCTCTCTCTCTCTCTCTCTCTCTCTCTCTTGGCACCAATCCCATACCCCTCTCTCTATATCTCTTCATCCCCTTCTCTCTGTAAACCTCTCTCTCTCTCTCTCTCTCCTCATGTCTCTCTCCATGGCCCCCCTCTCCCTCCCTTTCTCTCTCCCCACATCTCCATCTCTCTCCATAGCCCCCCTCTCCCTCCCTCCCTTTCTCTCTCCCCACGTCTCCCCCTCTCTCCATAGCCCCCCTTTCCCCCTATCCATCCCTCTCTCTCTCCCAATGTCTCCCTCTCTCTCCATAGCCCCCTCTCCCTCCCTCTCTCTCTCTCTCTCTCTCCTCCTCCTCTCTCTCTCTCTCTCTCTCTCTCTCTCTCTCTCTCTCTCTCTCTCTCTCTCTCTCTCTCTCTCTCTCTCTCTCTCTCTCTCTCTCTCTCTCAATCTCAATTCAATTCAATTCTCTCTTCAAGGGCTTTATTGGCATGGGAAACATGTGTTAACATTGCCAAAGCAAGTGAGGTAGACAACATACAAAGTGAATATATAAAGTGAAAAACAACAAAAATTAACAGTAAACATTACATATACAACAGTTTCAAAACAGTAAAGACATTACAAATGTCATATTATATATATATATATATATATATATATATATATATATATATACATATCTTCTCTCTCTCTCTCTCTCTCTCTCTCTCTCTCTCTCTCTCTCTCTCTCTCTGTCTCTCTCTCTCTCTCTCTCTCTCTCTCTCTGTCTCTCTCTCTCTCCTCTCTCTCTCTGTCTCTCTGTCTCTCTCTCTCTCTCTCTCTCTCTCTCTCTCTCTCTCTCTCTCTCTCTCTCTCTCTCTCTCTCTGTCTCTCTCTCTCTGTCTCTCTGTCTCTCTCTCTCTCTCTCTCTCTCTCTCTCTCTCTCTTTATTGGTCTCTGCCAAAGCTCAAAAGTGAAATAATTTTTTATGGTTTAACAGTAAATATTACACTCAGAAGTTTCAAAAGAATCATTTCAATTGTCATATGTATATATAGAGTGTTGTAATGATGTACTCTCTCTTCACTGTCTCTCTCTCAGGTCTGCTGCTGTGATGCACACTCAGGGAGATATAGGAGTTGATCTCAGGATTGTTTTCAAATTCTTTGTGGATCTGTGTAATCTGAGGGAAATATGTGTCTCTAATATGGTCTCTGTCAGGAGGTTAGGAAGTGCAGCTCAGTTTCCATCTCATTTTGTGTGAGCATAGCCTGTCTTCTCATATAGGGTCATATACACACATATATACACACATATATATATATATATACACACACATATTATATATATATATATATATATACATATATATATACATACACAACGTACAAATAATTAAAGGACACAAGATAAAATAAATAAGCATAAATATGGGTTGTATTTACAATGGTGTTTGTTCTTCACTGGTTGCCCTTTTCTCGTGGCAACAGGTCACAAATCTTGCTGCTGTGATGGCACACTGTGGAATTTCACCCAGTAGGTATGGGAGTTTTTCAAAATTGGATATGTTTTCGAATTCTTTGTGGATCTGTGTGATCTGGGGGAAATATGTCTCTCTAATATGGTCATACATTGGGCAGGAGGTTAGGAAGTGCAGCTCAGTTTCCACCTCATTTTGTGGGCAGTGAGCACATAGCCTGTCTTCTCTTGAGAGCCATGTCTGCCTACGGCGGCCTTTCTCAATAGCAAGGCTATGCTCACTGAGTCTGTACATAGTCAAAGCTTTCCTTAATTTTGGGTCAGTCACAGTGGTCAGGTATTCTGCCGCTGTGTACTCTCTGTGTAGGGCCAAATAGCATTCTAGTTTGCTCTGTTTTTTGTTAATTCTTTCCAATGTGTTAAGTAATTATCTTTTTGTTTTCTCATGATTTGGTTGGGTCTAATTGTGCTGTTGTCCTGGGGCTCTGTAGGGTGTGTTTGTGTTTGTGAACAGAGCCCCAGGACCAGTTTGCTTAGGGGACTCTTCTCCAGGTTCATCTCTCTGTTTGTGATGGCTTTGTTATGGAAGGTTTGTGAATCGCTTCCTTTTAGGTGGTTGTAGAATTTAATGGCTCTTTTCTGGATTTTGATAATTAGTGGGTATCGGCCTAATTCTGCTCTGCATGCATTATTTGGTGTTTTACGTTGTACACGGAGGATATTTTTGCAGAATTCTGCGTGCAGAGTCTCAATTTGGTGTTTGTCCCATTTTGTGAAGTCTTGGTTGGTGAGCGGACCCCAGACCTCACAACCATAAAGGGCAATGGGCTCTATGACTGATTCAAGTATTTTTAGCCAAATCCTAATTGGTATGTTGAAATGTATGTTTCTTTTGATGGCATAGAATGCCCTTCTTGCCTTGTCTCTCAGATCGTTCACACCTTTGTGGAAGTTACCTGTGGCGCTGATGTTTAGGCCAAGGTATGTATAGTTTTTGTGTGCTCTAGGGCAACAGTGTCGAGATGGAATTTGTATTTGTGGTCCTGGTGACTGGACCTTTTTGGAACACCATTATTTTGGTCTTACTGAGATTTACTGTCAGGGCCCAGGTCTGACAGAATCTGTGCATAAGATCTAGGTGCTGCTGTAGGCCCTCCTTGGTTGGTGACAGAAGCACCAGATCATCAGCAAACAGCAGACATTTGACTTCGGATTCTAGCAGGGGAGGCCGGGTGCTGCAGACTTTTCTAGTGCCCGCGCCAGTTCGTTGATATATATGTTGAAGAGGGTGGGGCTTAAGCTGCATCCCTGTCTAACCCCACGACCCTGTGTGAAGAAATGTGTGTGTTTTTTGCCAATTTTAACCGCACACTTGTTGTTTGTGTACATGGATTTTATAATGTCATATGTTTTACCCCCAACACCACTTTCCATCAGTTTGTATAGCAGACCCTCATGCCAAATTGAGTCGAAGGCTTTTTGAAATCAACAAAGCATGAGAAGACTTTGCCTTTGTTTTGGTTTGTTTGGTTGTCAATTAAGGTGTGCAGGGTGAATACATGGTCTGTTGTACGGTAATTTGGTAAAAAGCCAATTTGACATTTGCTCAGTACATTGTTTTCATTGAGGAAATGTACGAGTCTGCTGTTAATAATAATGCAGAGGATTTTCCCAAGGTTACTGTTGACACATATTCCACGGTAGTTATTGGGGTCAAATTTGTCTCCACTTTTGTGGATTGGGGTGATCAGTCCTTGGTTCCAAATATTGGGGAAGATGCCAGAGCTAAGTATGATGTTAAAGAGTTTTAGTATAGCCAATTGGAATTTGTTGTCTGTATATTTGATCATTTCATTGAGGATACCATCGACACCACAGGCCTTTTTGGGTTGGAGGGTTTTTATTTTGTCCTGTAACTCATTCAATGTAATTGGAGAATCCAGTGGGTTCTGGTAGTCTTTAATAGTTGATTCTAAGATCTGTAGTTGATCATGTATATGTTTTTGCTCTTTGTTCTTTGTTATAGAACCAAAAAGATTGGAGAAGTGGTTTACCCATACATCTCCATTTTGGATAGATAATTCTTCGTGTTGTTGTTTGTTTAGTGTTTTCCAATTTTCCCAGAAGTGGTTAGAGTCTATGGATTCTTCAATTGCATTGAGCTGATTTCTGACATGCTGTTCCTTCTTTTTCCGTAGTGTGTTTCTGTATTGTTTTAGTGATTCACCATAGTGAAGGCGTAGACTCAGGTTTTCCGGGTCTCTATGTTTTTGGTTGGACAGGTTTCTCAATTTCTTTCTTAGATTTTTGCATTCCTCATCAAACCATTTGTCATTATTGTTAATTTTCTTCGGTTTTCTATTTGAGATTTTTAGATTTGATAGGGAAGCTGAGAGGTCTCTCTGTCTCTCTCTCTCTGTCTCTCTCTCTCTGTCTCTCTCTCTCTCTGTCTCTCTCTCTCTGTCTCTCTCTCTCTCTCTGTGTGTGTGTGTGTGTGTGTGTGTGTGTGTGTGTGTGTGTGTGTGTGTGTGTGTGTGTGTGTGTGTGTGTGTGTGTGTGTGTGTGTGTGTGTGTGTGTGTGTGTGTGTGTGTGTGTGTGTGTGTGTGTGTGTGTGTGTGTGTGTGTATGTGTGTGTGTGTGTGGTCCCTCCAGGGGAAACAGTTTAGCCAGTCTGCTCTTCTCTCTCTGTCCAAACCAACACAGCACCATCCTTACTCCTTATGGCTAAAGTGACCCACCTCCTTGTCCCGGCAGTGTAGTCTATGTGTGTGAGAGAGATAGTCTGTGTGTGTGTGTGTGTGTGTGTGTGTGTGTGTGTGTGTGTGTGTGTGTGTGTGTGTGTGTGTGTGTGTGTGTGTGTGTGTGTGTGTGTGTGTGTGTGTGTGTGTGTGTGTGTGTGTGTGTGTGTGTGTGTGTGTGTGTGTGTGTGTGAGAGACCCATCTCTCTGTGGAGTGTTTCCTTTTACAACACTATCTGATGGTGAAGATAAGACACTGAGGGTGTGAATCAGTCAGACTGTCAACACACTCTAGCATCTACACTATATCAGTGTGGGCTTTAACCTCCAATAACCCCCACAAGAATAGACTGTTTAACCTCCAATAAACCCCTATAAGAATGGACAGTTTAACCTCCAATAACCCCTATAAGAATAGACAGTTTAACCTCCAATAACCTCTAAGAATAGACAGTTTAACCTCCAATAACCCCCTATAAGAATAGACAGTTTAACCTCCAATAACCCCCACAAGAATAGACAGTTTAACCTCCAATAACCCCTATAAGAATAGACAGTTTAACCTCCAATAACCCCTATAAGAATAGACAGTTTAACCTCCAATAACCCCTACAAGAATAGACTGTTTAACCTCCAATAACCCCCACAAGAATAGACAGTTTAACCTCCAATAACCCCCACAAGAATAGACAGTTTAACCTCCAAATAACCCCGTATAAGAATGGACAGTTTAACCTCAAAACCCCCTATAAGAATAGACAGTTTAACCTCCAATAACCCCTATAAGAATAGACAGTTTAACCTCCAATAACCCCTATAAGAATAGACAGTTTAACCTCCAATAACCCCTATAAGAATAGACAGTTTAACCTCCAATAACCCCTATTAGAATAGACAGTTTAACCTCCAATAACCCCTATTAGAATAGACAGTTTAACCTCCAATAACCCCTATAAGAATAGACAGTTTAACCTCCAATAACCCCTATAAGAATAGACAGTTTAACCTCCAATAACCCCTATAAGAATAGACAGTTTAACCTCCAATAACCCCTATAAGAATAGACAGTTTAACCTCCAATAACCCCTATAAGAATAGACAGTTTAACCTCCAATAACCCCTATAAGAATAGACAGTTTAACCTCCAATAACCCCTATAAGAATAGACAGTTTAACCTCCAATAACCCCTATTAGAATAGACAGTTTAACCTCCATAACCCCTATAAGAATAGACAGTTTAACCTCCAATAACCCCTATAAGAATAGACAGTTTAACCTCCAATAACCCCTAGTTTAACCTCCAGAATAGACAGTTTAACCTCCAATAACCCCTATTAGAATAGACAGTTTAACCTCCAATAACCCCTATTAGAATAGACAGTTTAACCTCCAATAACCCCTATAAGAATAGACAGTTTAACCTCCAATAACCCCTATAAGAATAGACAGTTTAACCTCCAATAACCCCTATAAGAATAGACAGTTTAACCTCCAATAACCCCTATAAGAATAGACAGTTTAACCTCCATAACCCCTATTAGAATAGACAGTTTAACCTCCAATAACCCCTATTAGAATAGACAGTTTAACCTCCAATAACCCCTATAAGAATAGACAGTTTAACCTCCAATAACCCCTATAAGAATAGACAGTTTAACCTCCAATAACCCCTATAAGAATAGACAGTTTAACCTCCAATAACCCCTATAAGAATAGACAGTTTAACCTCCAATAACCCCTATAAGAATAGACAGTTTAACCTCCAATAACCCCTATAAGAATAGACAGTTTAACCTCCAATAACCCCTATTAGAATAGACAGTTTAACCTCCAATAACCCCTATTAGAATAGACAGTTTAACCTCCAATAACCCCTATAAGAATAGACAGTTTAACCTCCAATAACCCCTATTAGAATAGACAGTTTAACCTCCAATAACCCCTATAAGAATAGACAGTTTAACCTCCAATAACCCCTATAAGAATAGACAGTTTAACCTCCAATAACCCCTATTAGAATAGACAGTTTAACCTCCAATAACCCCTATTAGAATAGACAGTTTAACCTCCAATAACCCCTATTAGAATAGACAGTTTAACCTCCAATAACAGTTTAACCTCCAATAACCACCTATTAGAATAGACAGTTTAACCTCCAATAACCCCTATTAGAATAGACAGTTTAACCTCCAATAACCCCTATTAGAATAGACAGTTTAACCTCCAATAACCCCTATAAGAATAGACAGTTTAACCTCCAATAACCCCTATAAGAATAGACAGTTTAACCTCCAATAACCCCTATTAGAATAGACAGTTTAACCTCCAATAACCCCTATTAGAATAGACAGTTTAACCTCCAATAACCCCTATTAGAATAGACAGTTTAACCTCCAATAACCCCTATTAGAATAGACAGTTTAACCTCCAATAACCCCTATTAGAATAGACAGTTTAACCTCCATAACCCCTATTAGAATAGACAGTTTAACCTCCATAACCCCTATAAGAATAGACAGTTTAACCTCCAATAACCCCTATAAGAATAGACAGTTTAACCTCCATAACCCCTATTAGAATAGACAGTTTAACCTCCATAACCCCTATAAGAATAGACAGTTTAACCTCCATAACCCCTATTAGAATAGACAGTTTAACCTCCATAACCCCTATAAGAATAGACAGTTTAACCTCCAATAACCCCTATTAGAATAGACAGTTTAACCTCCAATAACCCCTATTAGAATAGACAGTTTAACCTCCAATAACCCCTATAAGAATAGACAGTTTAACCTCCAATAACCCCTATTAGAATAGACAGTTTAACCTCCAATAACCCCTATTAGAATAGACAGTTTAACCTCCAATAACCCCTATTAGAATAGACAGTTTAACCTCCAATAACCCCTATTAGAATAGACAGTTTAACCTCCAATAACCCCTATTAGAATAGACAGTTTAACCTCCAATAACCCCTATTAGAATAGACAGTTTAACCTCCAATAACCCCTATTAGAATAGACAGTTTAACCTCCAATAACCCCTATTAGAATAGACAGTTTAACCTCCAATAACCCCTATTAGAATAGACAGTTTAACCTCCAATAACCCCTATTAGAATAGACAGTTTAACCTCCATAACCCCTATAAGAATAGACAGTTTAACCTCCCATAACCCCTATTAGAATAGACAGTTTAACCTCCATAACCCCTATAAGAATAGACAGTTTAACCTCCAATAACCCCTATTAGAATAGACAGTTTAACCTCCAATAACCCCTATTAGAATAGACAGTTTAACCTCCAATAACCCCTATTAGAATAGACAGTTTAACCTCCAATAACCCCCTATAAGAATAGACAGTTTAACCTCCAATAACCCCCTATAAGAATGGACAGTTTAACCTCAAAACCCCCTATAAGAATAGACAGTTTAACCTCCAATAACCCCTATAAGAATAGACAGTTTAACCTCCAATAACCCCTATAAGAATGGACAGTTTAACCTCCATAACCCCTATTAGAATAGACAGTTTAACCTCCAATAACCCCTATAAGAATAGACAGTTTAACCTCCATAACCCCTATTAGAATAGACAGTTTAACCTCCAATAACCCCTATTAGAATAGACAGTTTAACCTCCAATAACCCCTATAAGAATAGACAGTTTAACCTCCAATAACCCCTATTAGAATAGACAGTTTAACCTCCAATAACCCCTATTAGAATAGACAGTTTAACCTCCAATAACCCCTATAAGAATAGACAGTTTAACCTCCATAACCCCTATTAGAATAGACAGTTTAACCTCCATAACCCCTATAAGAATAGACAGTTTAACCTCCAATAACCCCTATTAGAATAGACAGTTTAACCTCCAATAACCCCTATTAGAATAGACAGTTTAACCTCCATAACCCCTATTAGAATAGACAGTTTAACCTCCAATAACCCCTATAAGAATAGACAGTTTAACCTCCATAACCCCTATTAGAATAGACAGTTTAACCTCCAATAACCCCTATTAGAATAGACAGTTTAACCTCCAATAACCCCTATAAGAATAGACAGTTTAACCTCCAATAACCCCTATTAGAATAGACAGTTTAACCTCCAATAACCCCTATTAGAATAGACAGTTTAACCTCCAATAACCCCTATTAGAATAGACAGTTTAACCTCCATAACCCCTATAAGAATAGACAGTTTAACCTCCATAACCCCTATTAGAATAGACAGTTTAACCTCCATAACCCCTATTAGAATAGACAGTTTAACCTCCAATAACCCCTATAAGAATAGACAGTTTAACCTCCATAACCCCTATAAGAATAGACAGTTTAACCTCCAATAACCCCTATAAGAATAGACAGTTTAACCTCCAATAACCCCTATTAGAATAGACAGTTTAACCTCCAATAACCCCCTATTAGAATAGACAGTTTAACCTCCAATAACCCCTATAAGAATAGACAGTTTAACCTCCATAACCCCTATTAGAATAGACAGTTTAACCTCCATAACCCCTATTAGAATAGACAGTTTAACCTCCATAACCCCTATTAGAATAGACAGTTTAACCTCCAATAACCCCTATAAGAATAGACAGTTTAACCTCCAATAACCCCTATAGAATAGACAGTTTAACCTCCAATAACCCCTATAAGAATAGACAGTTTAACCTCCAATAACCCCTATTAGAATAGACAGTTTAACCTCCAATAACCCCTATAAGAATAGACAGTTTAACCTCCAATAACCCCTATTAGAATAGACAGTTTAACCTCCAATAACCCCTATTAGAATAGACAGTTTAACCTCCAATAACCCCTATAAGAATAGACAGTTTAACCTCCAATAACCCCTATTAGAATAGACAGTTTAACCTCCAATAACCCCTATAAGAATAGACAGTTTAACCTCCAATAACCCCTATTAGAATAGACAGTTTAACCTCCAATAACCCCTATTAGAATAGACAGTTTAACCTCCAATAACCCCTATTAGAATAGACAGTTTAACCTCCAATAACCCCTATAAGAATAGACAGTTTAACCTCCAATAACCCCTATTAGAATAGACAGTTTAACCTCCAATAACCCCTATTAGAATAGACAGTTTAACCTCCAATAACCCCTATAAGAATAGACAGTTTAACCTCCAATAACCCCTATTAGAATAGACAGTTTAACCTCCAATAACCCCTATTAGAATAGACAGTTTACCTCCAATAACCCCTATTAGAATAGACAGTTTAACCTCCAATAACCCCTATAAGAATAGACAGTTTAACCTCCAATAACCCCTATAAGAATGGACAGTTTAACCTCCAATAACCCCTATTAGAATAGACAGTTTAACCTCCAATAACCCCTATAAGAATAGACAGTTTAACCTCCATAACCCCTATAAGAATAGACAGTTTAACCTCCAATAACCCCTATTAGAATAGACAGTTTAACCTCCAATAACCCCTATTAGAATAGACAGTTTAACCTCCAATAACCCCTATTAGAATAGACAGTTTAACCTCCAATAACCCCTATAAGAATAGACAGTTTAACCTCCAATAACCCCTATTAGAATAGACAGTTTAACCTCCAATAACCCCTATTAGAATAGACTGTTTAACCTCCAATAACCCCTATTAGAATAGACAGTTTAACCTCCAATAACCCCTATTAGAATAGACAGTTTAACCTCCAATAACCCTATAAGAATAGACAGTTTAACCTCCAATAACCCCTATTAGAATAGACAGTTTAACCTCCAATAACCCCTATAAGAATAGACAGTTTAACCTCCAATAACCCCTATTAGAATAGACAGTTTAACCTCCAATAACCCCTATTAGAATAGACAGTTTAACCTCCAATAACCCCTATAAGAATAGACAGTTTAACCTCCAATAACCCCTATTAGAATAGACAGTTTAACCTCCAATAACCCCTATTAGAATAGACAGTTTAACCTCCAATAACCCCTATTAGAATAGACAGTTTAACCTCCAATAACCCCTATTAGAATAGACAGTTTAACCTCCATAACCCCTATTAGAATAGACAGTTTAACCTCCAATAACCCCTATAAGAATAGACAGTTTAACCTCCAATAACCCCTATAAGAATAGACAGTTTAACCTCCAATAACCCCTATTAGAATAGACAGTTTAACCTCCAATAACCCCTATAAGAATAGACAGTTTAACCTCCAATAACCCCTATAAGAATAGACAGTTTAACCTCCATAACCCCTATTAGAATAGACAGTTTAACCTCCAATAACCCCTATAAGAATAGACAGTTTAACCTCCAATAACCCCTATAAGAATAGACAGTTTAACCTCCAATAACCCCTATTAGAATAGACAGTTTAACCTCCAATAACCCCTATTAGAATAGACAGTTTAACCTCCAATAACCCCTATTAGAATAGACAGTTTAACCTCCAATAACCCCTATAAGAATAGACAGTTTAACCTCCAATAACCCCTATTAGAATAGACAGTTTAACCTCCAATAACCCCTATTAGAATAGACAGTTTAACCTCCAATAACCCCTATAAGAATAGACAGTTTAACCTCCAATAACCCCTATTAGAATAGACAGTTTAACCTCCATAACCCCTATTAGAATAGACAGTTTAACCTCCAATAACCCCTATTAGAATAGACAGTTTAACCTCCAATAACCCCTATTAGAATAGACAGTTTAACCTCCAATAACCCCTATAAGAATAGACAGTTTAACCTCCAATAACCCCTATTAGAATAGACAGTTTAACCTCCAATAACCCCTATTAGAATAGACAGTTTAACCTCCAATAACCCCTATTAGAATAGACAGTTTAACCTCCAATAACCCCTATTAGAATAGACAGTTTAACCTCCAATAACCCCTATTAGAATAGACAGTTTAACCTCCAATAACCCCTATTAGAATAGACAGTTTAACCTCCAATAACCCCTATAAGAATAGACAGTTTAACCTCCAATAACCCCTATTAGAATAGACAGTTTAACCTCCAATAACCCCTATAAGAATAGACAGTTTAACCTCCAATAACCCCTATAAGAATAGACAGTTTAACCTCCAATAACCCCTATAAGAATAGACAGTTTAACCTCCAATAACCCCTATAAGAATAGACAGTTTAACCTCCAATAACCCCTATAAGAATAGACAGTTTAACCTCCAATAACCCCTATTAGAATAGACAGTTTAACCTCCAATAACCCCTATAAGAATAGACAGTTTAACCTCCAATAACCCCTATAAGAATAGACAGTTTAACCTCCAATAACCCCTATTAGAATAGACAGTTTAACCTCCAATAACCCCTATTAGAATAGACAGTTTAACCTCCAATAACCCCTATAAGAATAGACAGTTTAACCTCCAATAACCCCTATAAGAATAGACAGTTTAACCTCCAATAACCCCTATTAGAATAGACAGTTTAACCTCCAATAACCCCTATAAGAATAGACAGTTTAACCTCCAATAACCCCTATAAGAATAGACAGTTTAACCTCCAATAACCCCTATTAGAATAGACAGTTTAACCTCCAATAACCCCTATAAGAATAGACAGTTTAACCTCCAATAACCCCTATTAGAATAGACAGTTTAACCTCCAATAACCCCTATTAGAATAGACAGTTTAACCTCCAATAACCCCTATAAGAATAGACAGTTTAACCTCCAATAACCCCTATAGACAGAATAGACAGTTTAACCTCCAATAACCCCTATTAGAATAGACAGTTTAACCTCCAATAACCCCTATTAGAATAGACAGTTTAACCTCCAATAACCCCTATTAGAATAGACAGTTTAACCTCCAATAACCCCTATTAGAATAGACAGTTTAACCTCCAATAACCCCTATTAGAATAGACAGTTTAACCTCCAATAACCCCTATTAGAATAGACAGTTTAACCTCCAATAACCCCTATTAGAATAGACAGTTTAACCTCCATAACCCCTATTAGAATAGACAGTTTAACCTCCAATAACCCCTATAAGAATAGACAGTTTAACCTCCAATAACCCCTATTAGAATAGACAGTTTAACCTCCAATAACCCCTATAAGAATAGACAGTTTAACCTCCAATAACCCCTATTAGAATAGACAGTTTAACCTCCAATAACCCCTATTAGAATAGACAGTTTAACCTCCAATAACCCCTATTAGAATAGACAGTTTAACCTCCAATAACCCCTATTAGAATAGACAGTTTAACCTCCATAACCCCTATTAGAATAGACAGTTTAACCTCCAATAACCCCTATTAGAATAGACAGTTTAACCTCCAATAACCCCTATTAGAATAGACAGTTTAACCTCCAATAACCCCTATAAGAATAGACAGTTTAACCTCCAATAACCCCTATTAGAATAGACAGTTTAACCTCCATAACCCCTATAAGAATAGACAGTTTAACCTCCAATAACCCCTATTAGAATAGACAGTTTAACCTCCAATAACCCCTATTAGAATAGACAGTTTAACCTCCATAACCCCTATTAGAATAGACAGTTTAACCTCCAATAACCCCTATAAGAATAGACAGTTTAACCTCCAATAACCCCTATAAGAATAGACAGTTTAACCTCCAATAACCCCTATTAGAATAGACAGTTTAACCTCCAATAACCCCTATAAGAATAGACAGTTTAACCTCCAATAACCCCTATTAGAATAGACAGTTTAACCTCCAATAACCCCTATTAGAATAGACAGTTTAACCTCCAATAACCCCTATTAGAATAGACAGTTTAACCTCCAATAACCCCTATAAGAATAGACAGTTTAACCTCCAATAACCCCTATTAGAATAGACAGTTTAACCTCCAATAACCCCTATTAGAATAGACAGTTTAACCTCCAATAACCCCTATAAGAATAGACAGTTTAACCTCCAATAACCCCTATTAGAATAGACAGTTTAACCTCCAATAACCCCTATTAGAATAGACAGTTTAACCTCCAATAACCCCTATTAGAATAGACAGTTTAACCTCCAATAACCCCTATAAGAATAGACAGTTTAACCTCCAATAACCCCTATAAGAATAGACAGTTTAACCTCCATAACCCCTATAAGAATAGACAGTTTAACCTCCAATAACCCCTATTAGAATAGACAGTTTAACCTCCAATAACCCCTATTAGAATAGACAGTTTAACCTCCAATAACCCCTATTAGAATAGACAGTTTAACCTCCAATAACCCCTATAAGAATAGACAGTTTAACCTCCAATAACCCCTATTAGAATAGACAGTTTAACCTCCAATAACCCCTATAAGAATAGACAGTTTAACCTCCAATAACCCCTATTAGAATAGACAGTTTAACCTCCAATAACCCCTATTAGAATAGACAGTTTAACCTCCAATAACCCCTATAAGAATAGACAGTTTAACCTCCAATAACCCCTATTAGAATAGACAGTTTAACCTCCAATAACCCCTATTAGAATAGACAGTTTAACCTCCAATAACCCCTATTAGAATAGACAGTTTAACCTCCAATAACCCCTATTAGAATAGACAGTTTAACCTCCAATAACCCCTATAAGAATAGACAGTTTAACCTCCAATAACCCCTATTAGAATAGACAGTTTAACCTCCAATAACCCCTATAAGAATAGACAGTTTAACCTCCAATAACCCCTATTAGAATAGACAGTTTAACCTCCAATAACCCCTATTAGAATAGACAGTTTAACCTCCAATAACCCCTATTAGAATAGACAGTTTAACCTCCAATAACCCCTATAAGAATAGACAGTTTAACCTCCAATAACCCCTATTAGAATAGACAGTTTAACCTCCAATAACCCCTATTAGAATAGACAGTTTAACCTCCAATAACCCCTATAAGAATAGACAGTTTAACCTCCAATAACCCCTATAAGAATAGACAGTTTAACCTCCAATAACCCCTATTAGAATAGACAGTTTAACCTCCAATAACCCCTATTAGAATAGACAGTTTAACCTCCATAACCCCTATTAGAATAGACAGTTTAACCTCCAATAACCCCTATTAGAATAGACAGTTTAACCTCCAATAACCCCTATAAGAATAGACAGTTTAACCTCCAATAACCCCTATTAGAATAGACAGTTTAACCTCCAATAACCCCTATTAGAATAGACAGTTTAACCTCCAATAACCCCTATTAAGAATAGACAGTTTAACCTCCAATAACCCCTATTAGAATAGACAGTTTAACCTCCAATAACCCCTATAAGAATAGACAGTTTAACCTCCAATAACCCCTATTAGAATAGACAGTTTAACCTCCAATAACCCCTATTAGAATAGACAGTTTAACCTCCAATAACCCCTATTAGAATAGACAGTTTAACCTCCAATAACCCCTATAAGAATAGACAGTTTAACCTCCAATAACCCCTATTAGAATAGACAGTTTAACCTCCAATAACCCCTATTAGAATAGACAGTTTAACCTCCAATAACCCCTATAAGAATAGACAGTTTAACCTCCAATAACCCCTATTAGAATAGACAGTTTAACCTCCAATAACCCCTATTAGAATAGACAGTTTAACCTCCAATAACCCCTATTAGAATAGACAGTTTAACCTCCAATAACCCCTATAGAATAGACAGTTTAACCTCCAATAACCCCTATTAGAATAGACAGTTTAACCTCCAATAACCCCTATTAGAATAGACAGTTTAACCTCCAATAACCCCTATAAGAATAGACAGTTTAACCTCCAATAACCCCTATAAGAATAGACAGTTTAACCTCCAATAACCCCTATAAGAATAGACAGTTTAACCTCCAATAACCCCTATTAGAATAGACAGTTTAACCTCCAATAACCCCTATTAGAATAGACAGTTTAACCTCCAATAACCCCTATAAGAATAGACAGTTTAACCTCCAATAACCCCTATTAGAATAGACAGTTTAACCTCCAATAACCCCTATTAGAATAGACTGTTTAACCTCCAATAACCCCTATAAGAATAGACAGTTTAACCTCCAATAACCCCTATTAGAATAGACAGTTTAACCTCCAATAACCCCTATAAGAATAGACAGTTTAACCTCCAATAACCCCTATTAGAATAGACAGTTTAACCTCCAATAACCCCTATTAGAATAGACAGTTTAACCTCCAATAACCCCTATTAGAATAGACAGTTTAACCTCCAATAACCCCTATAAGAATAGACAGTTTAACCTCCAATAACCCCTATTAGAATAGACAGTTTAACCTCCAATAACCCCTATAAGAATAGACAGTTTAACCTCCAATAACCCCTATAAGAATAGACAGTTTAACCTCCAATAACCCCTATTAGAATAGACAGTTTAACCTCCAATAACCCCTATAAGAATAGACAGTTTAACCTCCAATAACCCCTATTAGAATAGACAGTTTAACCTCCAATAACCCCTATTAGAATAGACAGTTTAACCTCCAATAACCCCTATAAGAATAGACAGTTTAACCTCCAATAACCCCTATTAGAATAGACAGTTTAACCTCCAATAACCCCTATTAGAATAGACAGTTTAACCTCCAATAACCCCTATAAGAATAGACAGTTTAACCTCCAATAACCCCTATTAGAATAGACAGTTTAACCTCCAATAACCCCTATTAGAATAGACAGTTTAACCTCCAATAACCCCTATTAGAATAGACAGTTTAACCTCCAATAACCCCTATTAGAATAGACAGTTTAACCTCCAATAACCCCTATTAGAATAGACAGTTTAACCTCCAATAACCCCTATAAGAATAGACAGTTTAACCTCCAATAACCCCTATTAGAATAGACAGTTTAACCTCCAATAACCCCTATTAGAATAGACAGTTTAACCTCCAATAACCCCTATTAGAATAGACAGTTTAACCTCCAATAACCCCTATAAGAATAGACAGTTTAACCTCCAATAACCCCTATTAGAATAGACAGTTTAACCTCCAATAACCCCTATAAGAATAGACAGTTTAACCTCCAATAACCCCTATAAGAATAGACAGTTTAACCTCCAATAACCCCTATAAGAATAGACAGTTTAACCTCCAATAACCCCCTAGAATAGACAGTTTAACCTCCAATAACCCCTATTAGAATAGACAGTTTAACCTCCAATAACCCCTATAAGAATAGACAGTTTAACCTCCAATAACCCCTATTAGAATAGACAGTTTAACCTCCAATAACCCCTATTAGAATAGACAGTTTAACCTCCAATAACCCCTATTAGAATAGACAGTTTAACCTCCAATAACCCCTATAAGAATAGACAGTTTAACCTCCAATAACCCCTATTAGAATAGACAGTTTAACCTCCAATAACCCCTATTAGAATAGACAGTTTAACCTCCAATAACCCCTATTAGAATAGACAGTTTAACCTCCAATAACCCCTATTAGAATAGACAGTTTAACCTCCAATAACCCCTATAAGAATAGACAGTTTAACCTCCAATAACCCCTATTAGAATAGACAGTTTAACCTCCAATAACCCCTATAAGAATAGACAGTTTAACCTCCAATAACCCCTATTAGAATAGACAGTTTAACCTCCAATAACCCCTATTAGAATAGACAGTTTAACCTCCAATAACCCCTATTAGAATAGACAGTTTAACCTCCAATAACCCCTATTAGAATAGACAGTTTAACCTCCAATAACCCCTATTAGAATAGACAGTTTAACCTCCAATAACCCCTATTAGAATAGACAGTTTAACCTCCAATAACCCCTATAAGAATAGACAGTTTAACCTCCAATAACCCCTATAAGAATAGACAGTTTAACCTCCAATAACCCCTATTAGAATAGACAGTTTAACCTCCAATAACCCCTATAAGAATAGACAGTTTAACCTCCAATAACCCCTATTAGAATAGACAGTTTAACCTCCAATAACCCCTATTAGAATAGACAGTTTAACCTCCAATAACCCCTATTAGAATAGACAGTTTAACCTCCAATAACCCCTATAAGAATAGACAGTTTAACCTCCAATAACCCCTATAAGAATAGACAGTTTAACCTCCAATAACCCCTACAAGAATAGACAGTTTAACCTCCAATAACCCCTATAAGAATAGACAGTTTAACCTCCAATAACCCCTATTAGAATAGACAGTTTAACCTCCAATAACCCCTATTAGAATAGACAGTTTAACCTCCAATAACCCCTATTAGAATAGACAGTTTAACCTCCAATAACCCCTATAAGAATAGACAGTTTAACCTCCAATAACCCCTATAAGAATAGACAGTTTAACCTCCAATAACCCCTATTAGAATAGACAGTTTAACCTCCAATAACCCCTATAAGAATAGACAGTTTAACCTCCAATAACCCCTATAAGAATAGACAGTTTAACCTCCATAACCCCTATTAGAATAGACAGTTTAACCTCCAATAACCCCTATTAGAATAGACAGTTTAACCTCCAATAACCCCTATAAGAATAGACAGTTTAACCTCCAATAACCCCTATAAGAATAGACAGTTTAACCTCCAATAACCCCTATAAGAATAGACAGTTTAACCTCCAATAACCCCTATAAGAATAGACAGTTTAACCTCCAATAACCCCTATTAGAATAGACAGTTTAACCTCCAATAACCCCTATTAGAATAGACAGTTTAACCTCCAATAACCCCTATAAGAATAGACAGTTTAACCTCCATAACCCCTATTAGAATAGACAGTTTAACCTCCAATAACCCCTATTAGAATAGACAGTTTAACCTCCAATAACCCCTATTAGAATAGACAGTTTAACCTCCAATAACCCCTATTAGAATAGACAGTTTAACCTCCAATAACCCCTATAAGAATAGACAGTTTAACCTCCAATAACCCCTATTAGAATAGACAGTTTAACCTCCAATAACCCCTATTAAGAATAGACAGTTTAACCTTTAGAATAGACAGTTTAACCTCCAATAACCCCTATTAGAATAGACAGTTTAACCTCCAATAACCCCTATAAGAATAGACAGTTTAACCTCCAATAACCCCTATTAGAATAGACAGTTTAACCTCCAATAACCCCTATAAGAATAGACAGTTTAACCTCCAATAACCCCTATTAGAATAGACAGTTTAACCTCCAATAACCCCTATTAGAATAGACAGTTTAACCTCCAATAACCCCTATTAGAATAGACAGTTTAACCTCCAATAACCCCTATAAGAATAGACAGTTTAACCTCCAATAACCCCTATTAGAATAGACAGTTTAACCTCCAATAACCCCTATAAGAATAGACAGTTTAACCTCCAATAACCCCTATTAGAATAGACAGTTTAACCTCCAATAACCCCTATAAGAATAGACAGTTTAACCTCCAATAACCCCTATTAGAATAGACAGTTTAACCTCCAATAACCCCTATAAGAATAGACAGTTTAACCTCCAATAACCCCTATTAGAATAGACAGTTTAACCTCCAATAACCCCTATTAGAATAGACAGTTTAACCTCCAATAACCCCTATAAGAATAGACAGTTTAACCTCCAATAACCCCTATTAGAATAGACAGTTTAACCTCCAATAACCCCTATTAGAATAGACAGTTTAACCTCCAATAACCCCTATAAGAATAGACAGTTTAACCTCCAATAACCCCTATTAGAATAGACAGTTTAACCTCCAATAACCCCTATAAGAATAGACAGTTTAACCTCCAATAACCCCTATTAGAATAGACAGTTTAACCTCCAATAACCCCTATTAGAATAGACAGTTTAACCTCCAATAACCCCTATTAGAATAGACAGTTTAACCTCCAATAACCCCTATAAGAATAGACAGTTTAACCTCCAATAACCCCTATTAGAATAGACAGTTTAACCTCCAATAACCCCTATTAGAATAGACAGTTTAACCTCCAATAACCCCTATAAGAATAGACAGTTTAACCTCCAATAACCCCTATTAGAATAGACAGTTTAACCTCCAATAACCCCTATTAGAATAGACAGTTTAACCTCCAATAACCCCTATTAGAATAGACAGTTTAACCTCCATAACCCCTATAAGAATAGACAGTTTAACCTCCAATAACCCCTATTAGAATAGACAGTTTAACCTCCAATAACCCCTATTAGAATAGACAGTTTAACCTCCAATAACCCCTATAAGAATAGACAGTTTAACCTCCAATAACCCCTATAAGAATAGACAGTTTAACCTCCAATAACCCCTATAAGAATAGACAGTTTAACCTCCAATAACCCCTATTAGAATAGACAGTTTAACCTCCAATAACCCCTATAAGAATAGACAGTTTAACCTCCAATAACCCCTATAAGAATAGACAGTTTAACCTCCATAACCCCTATTAGAATAGACAGTTTAACCTCCAATAACCCCTATTAGAATAGACAGTTTAACCTCCAATAACCCCTATAAGAATAGACAGTTTAACCTCCAATAACCCCTATTAGAATAGACAGTTTAACCCAATAACCCCTATAAGAATAGACAGTTTAACCTCCAATAACCCCTATTAGAATAGACAGTTTAACCTCCAATAACCCCTATTAGAATAGACAGTTTAACCTCCAATAACCCCTATTAGAATAGACAGTTTAACCTCCAATAACCCCTATAAGAATAGACAGTTTAACCTCCAATAACCCCTATTAGAATAGACAGTTTAACCTCCAATAACCCCTATTAGAATAGACAGTTTAACCTCCAATAACCCCTATAAGAATAGACAGTTTAACCTCCAATAACCCCTATTAGAATAGACAGTTTAACCTCCAATAACCCCTATAAGAATAGACAGTTTAACCTCCAATAACCCCTATAAGAATAGACAGTTTAACCTCCAATAACCCCTATAAGAATAGACAGTTTAACCTCCAATAACCCCTATAAGAATAGACAGTTTAACCTCCAATAACCCCTATTAGAATAGACAGTTTAACCTCCAATAACCCCTATAAGAATAGACAGTTTAACCTCCAATAACCCCTATAAGAATAGACAGTTTAACCTCCAATAACCCCTATTAGAATAGACAGTTTAACCTCCAATAACCCCTATAAGAATAGACAGTTTAACCTCCAATAACCCCTATTAGAATAGACAGTTTAACCTCCAATAACCCCTATTAGAATAGACAGTTTAACCTCCAATAACCCCTATTAGAATAGACAGTTTAACCTCCAATAACCCCTATTAGAATAGACAGTTTAACCTCCAATAACCCCTATAAGAATAGACAGTTTAACCTCCAATAACCCCTATTAGAATAGACAGTTTAACCTCCAATAACCCCTATAAGAATAGACAGTTTAACCTCCAATAACCCCTATTAGAATAGACAGTTTAACCTCCAATAACCCCTATTAGAATAGACAGTTTAACCTCCAATAACCCCTATTAGAATAGACAGTTTAACCTCCATAACCCCTATTAGAATAGACAGTTTAACCTCCAATAACCCCTATAAGAATAGACAGTTTAACCTCCAATAACCCCTATTAGAATAGACAGTTTAACCTCCAATAACCCCTATAAGAATAGACAGTTTAACCTCCAATAACCCCTATTAGAATAGACAGTTTAACCTCCAATAACCCCTATTAGAATAGACAGTTTAACCTCCAATAACCCCTATTAGAATAGACAGTTTAACCTCCAATAACCCCTATAAGAATAGACAGTTTAACCTCCAATAACCCCTATAAGAATAGACAGTTTAACCTCAAAACCCCCTATAAGAATAGACAGTTTAACCTCCAATAACCCCTATAAGAATAGACAGTTTAACCTCCAATAACCCCTATAAGAATAGACAGTTTAACCTCCATAACCCCTATTAGAATAGACAGTTTAACCTCCAATAACCCCTATAAGAATAGACAGTTTAACCTCCAATAACCCCTATAAGAATAGACAGTTTAACCTCCAATAACCCCTATAAGAATAGACAGTTTAACCTCCAATAACCCCTATAAGAATAGACAGTTTAACCTCCAATAACCCCTATTAGAATAGACAGTTTAACCTCCAATAACCCCTATTAGAATAGACAGTTTAACCTCCAATAACCCCCTATAAGAATAGACAGTTTAACCTCCAATAACCCCTATTAGAATAGACAGTTTAACCTCCAATAACCCCTATAAGAATAGACAGTTTAACCTCCAATAACCCCTATTAGAATAGACAGTTTAACCTCCAATAACCCCTATTAGAATAGACAGTTTAACCTCCAATAACCCCTATTAGAATAGACAGTTTAACCTCCAATAACCCCTATTAGAATAGACAGTTTAACCTCCAATAACCCCTATAAGAATAGACAGTTTAACCTCCAATAACCCCTATAAGAATAGACAGTTTAACCTCCAATAACCCCTATAAGAATAGACAGTTTAACCTCCAATAACCCCTATTAGAATAGACAGTTTAACCTCCAATAACCCCTATTAGAATAGACAGTTTAACCTCCAATAACCCCTATAAGAATAGACAGTTTAACCTCCATAACCCCTATTAGAATAGACAGTTTAACCTCCAATAACCCCTATTAGAATAGACAGTTTAACCTCCAATAACCCCTATAAGAATAGACAGTTTAACCTCCAATAACCCCTATAAGAATAGACAGTTTAACCTCCAATAACCCCTATAAGAATAGACAGTTTAACCTCCAATAACCCCTATAAGAATAGACAGTTTAACCTCCAATAACCCCTATTAGAATAGACAGTTTAACCTCCAATAACCCCTATAAGAATAGACAGTTTAACCTCCAATAACCCCTATTAGAATAGACAGTTTAACCTCCAATAACCCCTATTAGAATAGACAGTTTAACCTCCAATAACCCCTATTAGAATAGACAGTTTAACCTCCAATAACCCCTATTAGAATAGACAGTTTAACCTCCAATAACCCCTATAAGAATAGACAGTTTAACCTCCAATAACCCCTATTAGAATAGACAGTTTAACCTCCAATAACCCCTATTAGAATAGACAGTTTAACCTCCAATAACCCCTATTAGAATAGACAGTTTAACCTCCAATAACCCCTATTAGAATAGACAGTTTAACCTCCAATAACCCCTATTAGAATAGACAGTTTAACCTCCAATAACCCCTATTAGAATAGACAGTTTAACCTCCAATAACCCCTATTAGAATAGACAGTTTAACCTCCATAACCCCTATTAGAATAGACAGTTTAACCTCCAATAACCCCTATTAGAATAGACAGTTTAACCTCCAATAACCCCTATTAGAATAGACAGTTTAACCTCCAATAACCCCTATAAGAATAGACAGTTTAACCTCCAATAACCCCTATTAGAATAGACAGTTTAACCTCCAATAACCCCTATTAGAATAGACAGTTTAACCTCCAATAACCCCTATAAGAATAGACAGTTTAACCTCCAATAACCCCTATTAGAATAGACAGTTTAACCTCCAATAA
>NW_026288077.1:450000-455264 GCF_023373465.1 Oncorhynchus keta
CTGTATTGACTGGCTGATTGACTGACTGATTGATTTATTGATTGGCTGATTGACTGACTGATTGATTTATTGATTGGCTGATTGACTGGCTGATTGATTTATTGATCGGCTGATTGACTGACTCAGACAGAGTTGCCTGGGACCGCACAGTACTGTACCACAATGATCGATTGATTAATATATTCATTGATTGTTCAACTGATTGACAGATTGTCTGTTTTGATTGATTGACTGTTTGACACTGTAATGTACTCACCCCACGACCACGATGATGAAATCCAATAAGTTCCATCCGTTCCTCAGGTAAGCGTTCGGGTGGAAGAGCAGGCCGTAGGCTATTACCTTCAGAAAGGCTTCTACTGTGAAGACGATGAGGAAGAGATACTCTACCCGCTCCTACAGAGAGACACAGGAGAGAAGAAGACAATGAGGAAGAGATACTCTACCCGCTCCTACAGAGAGACACAGGAGAGAAGAAGAAGGAGATATTTTATTGTGCAACAGAAATGCTTCTTCGGGTTAGAGTGTAGTGTCGGCAGGTAGCCTAGTGGTTAGAGTGTAGGGTCGGCAGGTAGTCTAGTGGTTAGAGTGTAGTGTCGGCAGGTAGTCTAGTGGTTAGAGTGTAGGGTCGGCAGGTAGCCTAGTGGTTACAGTGTAGTGTCGGCAGGTAGTCTAGTGGTTAGAGTGTAGGGTCGGCAGGTAGCCTAGTGGTTAGAGTGTAGGGTCGGCAGGTAGCCTAGTGGTTAGAGTGTAGGGTCGGCAGGTAGTCTAGTGGTTAGAGTGTAGGGTCGGCAGGTAGCCTCAGAACAGGACCAGGTAGCCTAGTGGTTAGAGTGTAGGGTCGGCAGGTAGCCTAGTGGTTAGAGTGTAGGGTCGGCAGGTAGCCTAGTGGTTAGAGTGTAGGGTCGGCAGGTAGCCTAGTGGTTAGACACAGGGTCTAGTGGTTAGAGTGTAGGTCGGCAGGTAGCCTAGTGGTTAGAGGTAGGGTCGGCAGGTAGTCTAGTGGTTAGAGTGTAGGTCGGCAGGTAGCCTAGTGGTTAGAGTGTAGTCTAGTCTAGTGGTTACCAGGGTCTGGCAGGTAGCCTAGTGGTTAGAGTGTAGTGTCGGCAGGTAGTCTAGTGGTTAGAGTGTAGACAGGTAGCCTAGTGGTTAGAGTGTAGTGTCGGCAGGTAGTCTAGTGGTTAGAGTGTAGGGTCGGCAGGTAGCCCAGTGTGGTTAGAGCAGAGGGTCGGCAGGTAGTCTAGTGGTTGTGTAGGGTCGGCAGGTAGCCTAGTGGTTAGAGTGTAGTGTCGGCAGGTAGCCAGGTCGGCAGGTAGTCTAGTGGTTAGAGTGTAGGGTCGGCAGGTAGCCTAGTGGTGGTTAGAGTGTAGAGTGTGTCGGCAGGTAGTCTAGTGGTTAGAGGCAGGTAGCCTAGTGGTTACACCAGTGTGGTAGTCCCAGTCGGCAGGTAGTCTAGTGGTTAGTAGGGTCGGCAGGTAGCCTAGTGGTTAGTGTAGTGTCGGCAGGTAGCCTAGTGGTTAGAGTGTAAGGTCGGCAGGTAGTCTAGTGGTTAGAGTGTAGGGTCGGCAGGTAGCCTAGTGGTTAGAGTGTGAGTGTAGTGTCGGCAGGTAGTCTAGTGGTTAGAGTGTAAGGTGGTTAGAGGTCGGCAGGTAGTCTAGTGGTTAGAGTGTAGTGTCGGCAGGTAGTCTAGTGGTTAGAGTGTAAGGTCGGCAGGTAGCCTAGTGGTTAGAGTGTAGTGTCGGCAGGTAGCCTAGTGGTTAGAGTGTAGGGTCGGCAGGTAGTCTAGTGGTTCAGAGTGTAGGGTCCAGGTAGCCTAGTGGTTACAGTGTCGGCAGGTAGTCTAGTGGTTAGAGTGTAGGGTCGGCAGGTAGCCTAGTGGTTAGAGTGTAGGGTCGGCAGGTAGCCTAGTGGTTAGAGTGTAGGGTCGGCAGGTAGCCTAGTGGTTAGAGTGTAGGGTCGGCAGGTAGCCTAGTGGTTAGAGCGTTGGAATCCCTGAGCAGACAAGGTACAAATCTGTCGTTCTTCCCCTGAACAAGGCAGTTAATCCACTGTTCCTAGGCTGTCATTGAAAATAAGAATTTGTTCTTAACTGACTTGCCTAGTTAAAGAAAGGTAAAAATATATCTTTCTTAAAATAATTTAAAAAGATAGAGAGCGAGAGAGAGAGAGAGAGAGAGGAGACGTCAGGATATTGTTCCTGTGATTTGATCAGCTGTAATAAAGGCGAATAGCAATACTTTAAACCCAGACGTTTTAAATGTTCTCTGAAATGTCAAGCATTTTATTTATGCCAGTACTTAGGAGAGAACATCTTGCTCTGCGTTGCTACGTCTTGTTGCTACGTCATTAATCAACATGATGAAAATATATGAGAGATCTAAAGATGAGAGGGAGGAATAAAACACACACACACACACGCACGCACGCACGCACGCACGCACGCACGCACGCACGCACGCACACACACACACACACACACACACACACACACACACACACACACACACACACACACACACACACACACACAGACCCACAGTGGGAGAGGAGAGAGGACAGTAGATTCAGACTGCACCACCAGGCTGGACCCCCAGACTGCACCACCAGGCTGGACCCCAGACTGCACCACCAGGCTGGACCCCCAGACTGCACCACCAGGCAGGACCACCAGGCTGGACCACCAGGCTGGACCACCAGGCTGGACCCCCAGACTGCACCACCAGGCTGGACCCCCAGACTGCACCACCAGGCTGGACCCCCAGACTGCACCACCAGGCAGGACCACCAGGCTGGACCCCCAGACTGCACCACCAGGCTGGACCCCCAGACTGCACCACCAGGCTGGACCCCCAGACTGCACCACCAGGCTGGACCACCAGGCTGCACCACCAGACTGCACCACCAGGCTGGACCCCCAGACTGCACCACCAGGCTGGACCCCCAGACTGCACCACCAGGCTGGACCCCCAGACTGCACCACCAGGCTGGACCACAAGGCAGGACCACCAGGCTGGACCACCAGGCTGCACCACCAGACTGCACCACCAGGCTGGACCCCCAGACTGCACCACCAGGCTGGACCCCCAGACTGCACCACCAGGCTGGACCCCCAGACTGCACCACCAGGCTGGACCACCAGACTGCACCACCAGGCTGGACCACCAGACTGCACCACCAGGCAGGACCACCAGAGTCCTATGGGTAGTGCACTACTTTTCACCAGAGCCCTATGGGTAGTGCACTACTTTTCACCAGAGCCCTATGGGTAGTGCACTACTTTTCACCAGAGCCCTATGGGTACTCTAGTTCACTAGATGGGAAATAAGGTGATGTCTGGGACGCAGGTCCCTCTCTGCTCACCTGATGCTGCCTGTAGGATATTACTGCCTTCAAAACAAACAAACTCAGCCTTGGCGGCCCACTTCAGCCCATTATGAGTCTATTAGCAGGGAGCGATATCAAGCAGTGATAGCAAGCATTGATAGCAGGCAGTGATAGCAGGCAGTGATAGCAGGCAGTGATAGCAGGCAGTGATAGCAGGCAGAGAAAGCAGGCAGAGAAAGCAGGCAGAGAAAGCAGGCAGAGATAGCAGGCAGAGATAGCAGGCAGAGAAAGCAGAGTGATAGCAGCAGAAAGCAGCAGTGATAGCAGGCAGAGAAAGCAGGCAGAGATAGCAGGCAGAGATAGCAGGCAGAGAAAGCAGGCAGTGATAGCAGGCAGAGAAAGCAGGCAGAGAAAGCAGGCAGAGATAGCAGGCAGAGAAAGCAGGCAGTGATAGCAGGCAGAGAAAGCAGGCAGAGAAAGCAGGCAGAGAAAGCAGGCAGAGATAGCAGGCAGAGAAAGCAGGCAGTGATAGCAGGCAGAGAAAGCAGGCAGAGAAAGCAGGCAGAGAAAGCAGGCAGAGATAGCAGGCAGAGATAGCAGGCAGTGATAGCAGGCAGAGAAAGCAGGCAGCGATAGCAGGCAGAGATAGCAGGCAGTGATAGCAAGCAGCGATAGCAGGCAGTGATAGCAAGCAGCGATAGCAGGCAGAGATAGCAGGCAGTGATAGCAAGCAGCGATAGCAGGCAGCGATAGCAGGCAGCGATAGCAAGCAGCGATAGCAGGCAGCGATAGCAGGCAGCGATAGCAGGCAGCGATAGCAAGCAGCGATAGCAGGCAGCGATAGCAAGCAGCGATAGCAGGCAGCGATAGCAGGCAGAGATAGCAAGCAGTGATAGCAAGCAGCGATAGCAGGCAGCGATAGCAAGCAGAGAAAGCAGGCAGCGATAGCAGGCAGCGATAGCAGGCAGTGATAGCAGGCAGCGATAGCAGGCAGCGATAGCAGGCAGCGATAGCAGGCAGTGATAGCAGGCAGCGATAGCAGGCAGAGATAGCAGGCAGCGATAGCAGGCAGTGATAGCAGGCAGCGATAGCAGGCAGAGAAAGCAGGCAGTGATAGCAGGCAGTGATAGCAGGCAGAGAAAGCAGGCAGAGATAGCAGGCAGTGATAGCAGGCAGCGATAGCAAGCAGAGAAAGCAGGCAGTGATAGCAGGCAGCGATAGCAGGCAGTGATAGCAGGCAGCGATAGCAGGCAGCGATAGCAAGCAGAGAAAGCAGGCAGCGATAGCAGGCAGCGATAGCAGAGAAAGCAGGCAGTGATAGCAGTGATAGCAGCAGTGATAGCAGGCAAGCAGTAATAGCAGGCAGCGATAGCAAGCAGCGATAGCAGGCAGTGATAGCAGGCAGCGATAGCAGGCAGCGATAGCAAGCAGAGAAAGCAGGCAGCGATAGCAGGCAGCGATAGCAGGCAGTGATAGCAGGCAGCGATAGCAGGCAGTGATAGCAGGCAGCGATAGCAGGCAGCGATAGCAGGCAGCAGCGCTATTTCATTCAAACATCCCATTTTGTTCTCTGTACTTGGCTTTGAATCACGCTGACAGACAGTGCTGCCAAATTCTGACGGGAGTTTATTTGTGTAAACTGATCCTGTGGGTTTTGGCCAGGTGCAGTTTCCCCTGTTGTCTTAAAGGTGTCTGGTCGGGTTTAATTCAATCTAACCTGTAGTGTGGTAGTCATTGATGGAGTTGCTCTTTTTCCATTGGTAATACAGAATGGTGTTGTTCCTGTATAGACCTACTTACTACCTCTTACTAGGTAGACTCTCACAGGAAGAGGCTTTCAGGTTTAGAGGAAGATGTGTGTGTGTACAGGAAGTTGTTAGTAAACAAAGTCAGTGTAAAAAGTGTTTGATTGAATATCAGCCTCTCGCTGTGTGTGTGTC
>NW_026288078.1:0-2618 GCF_023373465.1 Oncorhynchus keta
GTCTCAGCCTCCAGTATTTATGCTGCAGTAGTTTATGTGTCGGGGGCTAGGGTCAGTTTGTTATATCTGGAGTACTTCTCCTGTCCTATTCGGTGTCCTGTGTGAATCTAAGTGTGCGTTCTCTAATTCTCTCCTTCTCTTTCTTTCTCTCTCTCGGAGGACCTGAGCCCTAGGACCATGCCCCAGGACTACCTGACATGATGACTCCTTGCTGTCCCCAGTCCACCTGGCACATGCTGCTGCTCCAGCTCCAACTGGCCTGGGCCCCCAGGACCCACTGTCCTGGTGAACCACCTGGACATGAGGACTCCTTGCTGTCCCCAGTCCACCTGGCCATGCTCCTGCTCCAGTTTCAACTGTTCTGCCTTACTATTATTCAACCATGCTGGGTCATTTATAACATTTGAACATCTGGCCACGTTCTGTTATATCTCCAATTCGCACAGCCAAAAGAGGACTGGGCCACCCACATATGCTCTCTCTCTAATTCTCTTTTCTTTCTCTCTCTCTCGAGGACCTGAGCCCCAGGACAGTGCCCCCAGGACTACCTGACATGATGGCCCTTGCTGTCCCCATTCCACCTGACTGCTGCTGCTCCAGTTTCAACTGTTCTGCCTTATTATTCGACCATGCTGGTCATTTATGAACATTTGAACATCTTGGTCATGTTCTGTTATAATCTCTACTCCGGCACAGCCACAGAAGAGGACTGGCCACCCCACATAGCCCGGTTCCTCTCTAGGTTTCTTCCTGTGGTTTTGGTCCTTTCTTAGGAGTTTTCTGCTTCCTAGCCACCGTGCTTTTACACCTGCATTGTTTGCTGTTTGGGGTTTTAGGCTGGGTTTCTGTACAGCACTTTGAGATATCAGCTGATGTACGAAGGGCCATATAAATAAATTTGATTTGATTTTGATGTTGAACATAATAAACGGCTCTCCTATCCACTGGATGTGTACCAAACTCTCTCACTAAAAGTAGTAATAAAGCCTCTTGAAAAAGCCCAAACCTTGACCCAGAAAATATAAAAAACTATCGGCCTATATCGAATCTTCCATTCCTCTCAAAGATTTTAGAAGGCTGTTGCGCAGCAACTCACTGCCTTCCTGAAGACAAACAATGTATACGAAATGCTTCAGTCTGGTTTTAGACCCCATCATAGCACTGAGACGGCACTTGTGAAGGTGGTAAATGACATTTTAATGGCATCGGACCGAGAGCTCTGCATCTGTCCTCGTGCTCCTAGACCTTAGTGCTGCTTTTGATACCATCGATCACCACATTCTTTTGGAGAGATTGGAAACCCAAATTGGTCTACACGGACATGTTCTGGCCTGGTTTAGGTCTTATCTGTCGGAAAGATATCAGTTTGTCTCTGTGAATGGTTTTGTCCTCTGACAAATCAACTGTACATTTCGGTGTTCCTCAAGGTTCTGTTTTAGGACCACTATTGTTTTCACTATATATTTTACCTCTTGGGATGTTATTCGAAAACATAATGTAAACTTTCACTGCTATGCGGATGACACACAGCTGTACATTTCAATGAAACATGGTGAAGCCCCAAAATTGCCCTCGCTAGAAGCATGTGTTTCAGACATAAGGAAGTGGATGGCTGCAAACTTTCTACTATTAAACTCGGACAAAACAGAGATGCTTGTTCTAGGTCCCAGAAACAAAGAGATCTTCTGTTGAATCTGACAATTAATCTTAATGGTTGTACAGTCGTCTCAAATAAAACTGTGAAGGACCTCGGCGTTACTCTGGACCCTGATCTCTCTTTTGAAGAACATATCAAGACCATTTCGAGGACAGCTTTTTTCCATCACGTAACATTGCAAAAAATCAGAAACTTTCTGTCCAAAATGATGCAGAAAAATTAATCCATGCTTTTGTCACTTCTAGGTTAGACTACTGCAATGCTCTATTTTCCGGCTACCCGGATAAAGCACTAAATAAACTTCAGTTAGTGCTAAATACGGCTGCTAGAATCTGACTAGAACCAAAAAATTTGATCATATTACTCCAGTGCTAGCCTCTCTACACTGGCTTCCTGTCAAAGCAAGGGCTGATTTCAAGGTTTTACTGCTAACCTACAAAGCATTACATGGGCTTGCTCCTACCTACCTCTCTGATTTGGTCCTGCCGTACATACCTACACGTACGCTACGGTCACAAGGCAGGCCTCTAATTGTCCCTAGAATTTCTAAGCAAACAGCTGGAGGCAGGGCTTTCTCCTATAGAGCTCCATTTTTATGGGACGGTCTGCCTACCCATGTCAGAGGCAAACTCGGTCTCAACCTTTAAGTCTTTACTGAAGACTCATCTCTTCAGTGGGTCTTATGATTGAGTGTAGTCTGGCCCAGGTGGGAAGGAACGGAAGGCTCTGGAGCAACGGGCCGCCCTTGCTGTCTCTGCCTGGCCCCGGTTCCCTCTTTCCACTGGGATTCTCTGCCTCTAAACCTGTTACGGGGCTGGTCACTGGCTTGCTGGGGCTCTCTCGTGCCGTCCCTGGGGGAGTGCGTCACCTGGGTGGGTTGATTCACTGTTGTGGTCGGCCTGTCAGGGTTGCCCCCCTTGGGTTGTACCGTGGCGGAGATCTTTGTGGGCTATACTCGGCC
>NW_026288079.1:0-2063 GCF_023373465.1 Oncorhynchus keta
GGAGATGATAAGGGTACAGAGCCATCCCTGACCGGGAGATGATACGGAGCCATCCGGCCGGGGAGATGATCACGAGCCATCAAACCGAGAGAGCTGTCTGGAGGCAGGGGAGATGATCACAGGCAGGGAGATAATCTGAGCCAGGAGATGATACGGAGCCAGGGAAGTGATCTGAGCCAGGGAGATGATACGGGCCAAGGAGATGATACGGAGCCAAGGAATGCGGAACAAGGGAGATAATCACAGGCCAAGGAGATGTCTGAGCCAAGGAGGTAATCTGAGCCAAGAGATAATCTGAGCCAAAAAGGAGATGATATGGAGCCATCCCTGACCGGGGAGATGTCCCCAGGCCATCCCACAACCCGGGAGATAATCTGAACCATCCCTGACCGGGAGATGATACGGAGCCATCCCTGACCGTATCAGGGAGATGATACGGAGCCATCCCTGACCGGGGAGGATACGGAGCCATCCTGACCGGGGGAGGATGTCGGGCCATCCTGAGCCAAGGAGAGGATAATCTGGGCCATCCAAAGGGGATGATACGGAGCCATCCCCTGACCGGGGAGATGATCGGAGCCATCCCTGACAGGGGAGATGATACAGAGCCATCCCTGACCGGGGGAGTGTCTGAGCCGGGAGATCTGAGCCATCCAAGGAGATGACCGAGCCAAGGAGATGATACGGAGCCATCCCCTGACCGGGAGATGATCACGGAGCCATCCCTGACCGGGGGAGATGATACGGAGCCATCCCTGACCGGGAGATGATACGGGGCCATCCCTGACCAGGAGATGATCACGGAGCCATCCCTGACCGGGAGATGATACGAGAGCCATCCCTGACCCGGGGGAGATGATGCGGGCCATCCCACGGGGCCATCCCTGGGAGATGATGCAGGGCCATCCCTGACCAGGGAAGAAATGCGGAGCCATCCCTGGGGAGGGCCATCCCTGACCGGGGGAAATCTGGGGCCATCCCTGACCGGGGGAGTGTCTGAGGCCATCCCTGGCCGGGGGATGATACGGGCCATCCCTGACCGGGGGGATACTGAGCCATCCCTGACCGGGGAGGATGTCGGAGCCATCCCTGACCGGGAGATGATGCGGAGCCATCCCTGACCGGGGAGATGATCTGAGCCATCTGGCCGGGGAGATGATACGGAGCCATCCCTGACCCGGGAGATAATCTGAGCCATCCCTGACCGGGGTGTCTGAGCCATCCCTGACCGGGGAGATGATACGGAGCCATCCCTGACCGGGGAGATGATACGGAGCCATCCCTGACCGGGGAGATGATACGGAGCCATCCCTGACCGGGGAGATGATACGGAGCCATCCCTGACCGGGGAGATGATACGGAGCCATCCCTGACCGGGGAGATGATACGGAGCCATCCCTGACCGGGGAGATGATACGGAGCCATCCCTGACCGGGGAGATGATACGGAGCCATCCCTGACCGGGGAGATGATACGGAGCCATCCCTGACCGGGGAGATGATACGGAGCCATCCCTGACCGGGAGATGATACGGAGCCATCCCTGACCGGGAGATGATGCGGAGCCATCAACCGGGAGATGATACGGAGCCATCCTGACCGGGGAGATGATACGGAGCCATCCTGACCAGGGAGATGATCACAGGCCATCCCTGCCGGGGGAAGTGTCTGAGCCATCCCTGACGGGGGGAGATGATGCGAGGCCATCCCTGACCGGAGGAGATGATCACGGAGCCATCTGACCGGGGAGATGATACGGAGCCATCCCTGACCAGGAGATGATACGGGCCATCCCTGACCAGGGGAGATGATACGGAGCCATCCCAGGGAGATGATCTGGAGCCATCCTGACCGGGGAGATGATACGGAGCCATCCTGACCGGGAGATGATACGGAGCCATCCCTGACCAGGGGAGATGATACGGAGCCATCCCTGACCAGGGAGATGATACGGAGCCATCCCTGACCAGGAGATGATACGGAGCCATCCGACCGGAGATGATACGGAGCCATCCCTGACCAGGGAGATCGACTACGGAGCCATCCCTGACCAAGGAGATGATG